>NW_020211980.1:74043-126745 GCF_003070985.1 Temnothorax curvispinosus | reverse complement strand
ATAAATTCCATCTATGCACACGAGAAAATATTTTATAAATATATATATATATACATAACTAAAATAAAAATAAATAAATACAAATTACAGGTGGGGTATCCTATTTTCCCATCCCAACGACTTCACTCCAGTATGCACGACCGAATTGGCGCGAGTTGTAAAACTAATGCCTGAATTCAAGAGATTGGGTGTGAAAGTAATCGCATTGTCCTGTAATTCTGTCGACTCCCATCGTAAATGGATAGAGGTTTGCTAACAATCCATTTTTTTTCTGCAGCTAAACGTGGCGCTAGATTTCAATTTGATCAAATTTAATATTAAAATGAATTTTTCTCATAGATTCATATTGGTATTAAAACAAAAAACACTCTTCTAGGATATAAAGAATTACGCCGAGGTGACGGACGAAGAATTTCCATATCCGATAATAGAGGATCAAGCCAGGAAGCTTGCCACATTGTTGGGAATGTTGGATCCCGCGGAGATCGACAGCCGGACTGGATTACCCATGTCGGCGCGAGCTGTGTTCATAATCGACCCGGCTAAGAAGATGCGACTATCAATTTTATACCCAGCTACGACTGGCCGCAATTTCGAGTAAGAATCCTTTCGCAAAGTGTCTCTTATCGCTCGTTCGTATAAGCCACTAAAATTTCGTTCTTTAAATTGCAGCGAAATAATAAGGGTAATTGAATCTCTTCAGCTCACGCAAAAGTACAAAGTGGCGACTCCTGTAGACTGGAGGGTAGGTTGGAGAAAAAAAAAATTCACTTAAAGATTCTCAGAGATATTGATTTTTCCGCTGTTTATAATTAAATATCGGGCATTAAATATCGCGTTAATTTTTACATGTATTTTACACGTTATATGATATTTTAGAAGGGGGACGACGTAATGATCGATCCGAGTGTGTCGGACAGCGAAGCTAAAGCTTCCTATAACAGTATCAAGACTGTGATGTTGCCTTCCGGCAGGACGTATATGCGTATTGTGCCACAACCTATAGATGCGTAAAAGAAAATTTCTGTGTACAAAAGGATTCTAATAAAAGTTCAAGCTGCACAGATCGTATGGAGCTTCGTTCGCATAAAATATATGAATATTATTTTATAAAATCAACCGTATTTCTTTATTATTTTCGACCATCTAAATAAAGACGCAGCATTCTGCATCTTTATTTAAATAATTTCCTCTACTTTCAAGATCATATAAGATTAATTTAATAAATAATGTTTTTTTTTCTCACATGTACGTTGATTGATATAAAATAAGAGATTCGAATCCTTGGTATTTGCAAACAACAAAAGAAGCTGTTTATTGTTTCACCTAATGTAATTAAAAGTACACTGCGTTATATACATTTTTCTTTTCCAAGTACACGATTGCTTACTGTCTCTATAGGCGTAATTGTATATAATATTTACATTTTTCCTTCTTTTTTTTATTAAGTTATTACTGTAGTTATTTTTTTCTCTACATTACGATTATATTCCGTCTTGCGTTCCTTGCTTGTAAATTGCTTTATGCGCAGTAGCGAGTACACAATTTTATAATATATATATATATGTATATATATATTTTTATATAAAACAGTCCCTGGTCAAAACCAATAAGAGATAGTAGATAATAAATTTAACAAAACTATACCTTTATTATTGTATCATAATTACGCAATTAAAAATTAATTACTACACAAAGTATCGAGTGATAAAATACTATCGCAGCCTTCGTATTTAAGAGATTTTCTCTCTTTTTTTTTTCTTTCAATTCAATAAACGTGCACTGTCACACACACTGTCCAATGATTAACAATACATCTCCCACGGACTGGAGGGAGTCCCAATTTATTCACACGTTTTTTATCATCCAAGACCCGAACCGAAGGCTACGGTAGATTCTACCAATGTCTGTAGCCCCCTTTCGATGCACTCGCATTTCTCGTCGCGATTCATTTAGAAACAACACCTTACACTTCCGCGCTTGCTAGCGTCGAACAGGGAATTATCTACATACAGATCTTCGTTGTGCGAGCAGTGTCAAATCAGGGAGTAGAAAAAGAAAACGTGGACCGCGGCCGGTCCATCGAGTTCCTTCCGTCGGATCGCCCGTCAGGGTGCTTTCGGTGTGGTTTGTCGGTGCTTATCGTTTCGCGACAGCAGCCCGACGAGACCTCGTGACTCACTCGCCGGCCACGTGTCCGTCCTGCTGCTGCTGCTGCTGCTGCTCGGAGTGCTGCATCTCACCCTCCATTCGCGCCTGTCGTTCCGCAGCCGCCCGAGCCTGTCTACCGGCGCTCGAACGAAGATTCTTACGCTCCGGCGGTGGTTCCACGCTCATTCGTTTGCCGCTACGTGCCTTCTTTGGCGCCGCCTTGGTACCGCCCTTGCCATCCTCCTCCGCTTCTGGAACGGCGACTTTACCGCTGTCGCTCTTCGCGCCGGCGGTATTCTGCGTCGATGGCGACGTCGCGTTCGTAGACGACGATGATGACGACGACGACGTCGTAGTTGTCGTTGCTTCGTTCGCATCCTTCTTGGCCGTGTTCGCTTCCACGGACGGGACGCTGGATGCCTCCTCCTGCGAAGATGCGGGCTGTTGCGTTGCTTTCGTCGGAGTTGTCGGCGACGGTCTCGTGACCGCTTCGATCTCCACCGTCGGCACTTCGCTACTCGACGCGGTCGATTTCGTGCTCGTGTCCATTTCGATGCGGGCCTTTTTCGCAACGGGTTCCAAGGTGACCTCAAGTGGCGGTGGCGCCGACGGCGTCGATCGTTGTTGCTGTTGATGCTGCTGGTCAGAATTTTGATTGCTGTCCGTACTGCTGCGGTTTTTACTGGACGGCTTCTCGGATCTTGGAGCGTCGTCGATGTTCCGCGTAACCAGTTCGGCGCTAGTCCTGCTTAGATGCTCCAGAGCCTCTTTCATCTCTTGCTCCTTGCTCTTCCGCTCGGTCTTCTTCTCCGACAGATCCGCCGCTACCACATCGGCCTGTTCCGTTATCGCTATTTCTCGCTTCTCGTGTTGCTGCTGCGACTGCGACTGCTGTTGCTGTTGCAGTTGCTGCTGCTGTTGCTCGGCGCGGCGTCTCTCCTCACTGCCGTGCAACGCCGCCATATCCGTGTATTGTTGCAGAGTCACGGCTGGATCTACCTGATATCTAGATGACTTCTTCTCGGGCTCCTTCCGTTTTGTTGTCGACGACGACGACGATGACGAGGATGTCGAGGATTCCGGTGCGGCCTCACGCTGTCTAGAGGAACTGCTAGACGAGGTGGGCTTGCGCACCGTGGAGGCGGTAGATGTCGGTGGATTCAGCAGACCACATTGAGCGAGACTCTCGTAGGCCGACGACACGCCGCTAGACTGCATGGAGAACGGATTCAGGCCGCTTAGGGTTAGCGGCGTGTAGAGAAGGCTGGGATTCGTGAAGAGAAATGGGAACGGTGAGGGAGTCGGCATACTCGCGGACGAAACAGCGGACAAAGTCGACGGACCACCGCTCGAAGATTTGCTGGTCGTTGGCTGATCCAATTTGCTACTGCGCGATTTACTACTACTGCCACCACCGCCACCTCCACCACTGCCGCTCATGCTCGAAGAGCAGGTGTTCTTGCTGCTACTGCCAGCCGCTGAACTCACAATTGGATTATTCGCGTCCGCAGCTGCCGCCGCCGCTGCCGCCGCCGCGCTGCTGGTTGCTGCTTGAGCGTTCAATGCCGCCTCCATGCCCGCTAACGACGGCAGACCCAGTCCGGCCAGATTGGCGAACAGCGAATTCGTTAGGCTCATGTTGCCCAAGTTGCCGAGGTTACCGAGGCCGCCAAGCGCGCCCAGGTTCGTCAGACCGCCGAATGGCATCAGCAGTGGATTCTTCGGGTCGAAATTGCCGAGCGATAGGCCCGACAAGAGAGAGTTATTTAAATTGCCGAGCGGGAAGTTGAGACCAGACGCCATTGACGTGGCCGCCAGATTAGCGGTATTCGCAGACTGTTGACTCGTAGGGCTGGGCATCATGGGCGGTCTGCCCGGACTCTTGCCCTTATTCACGCCGCTGCGCTCATTACCCGATAGTCTCTTCTGCAGATCATGCGGAAGATTGCCGCGTTCCTTCACAAGTTCCGCCCACTTCGGATCAACATCGAACATTGGGTTCTCCATTAGCCATGTTCCGAGTCGTTTCAACTGAGGCGCTTTACTTCCGGTTACCTAAAGAATAAAAACTTAGCTTTAGTAATCGAATTTAGAGTTCAGAAGATTTAACTTTTCTCTTCGTAAAAGTAATAGGAAATAAATAATTCTATAAATCTTTACAATTGTTTGATTTAAAAAAGACATTATATTTAAAAGATAGCGATATGTCTAAAACTGTTCGAAATATAAGACTCTTTATCGATAGATGTTCTATAATGGTAAAATAAATAAAAGTTGTATATCACTCCAGAATAGTTAGCATATCAAAATATGCTAAATAACAATTAACTAATATAAATAAAAGTTTTTACATTATATAAACTTTAAACAGTAGTACCTACTAAAAAATTCAATTAATTTATTTAATTTATCTAGACTTAATAGAAAGGCAATTTTCACAAATTTTAGAGTCCACACAAGATATAATAAAAATCTGTCATTGTTGCTATTTAAAAATGAGTGTAATTCTGAATTAGCGTACCTTCTTGCCAGTTAATCGGTTGATAACAGCAACATTCTCCTCACCGGTGAGTTTCTTCCAATCCAACAAGGACGGATCGACGCGCGGCCTGCGTCGTCGAGGGGCATTTAAATATTCTGCACTCAATTGCTCCGACATCGCACTTTGCTCTGCCAGCCACTTGTTCACCTTCGCCTCGTGCGAAAATGAGCCGATCTTTGACGAGTACTCGGCGACTTTGTTGATGTCCGCGATCATTGCCTCGTAACTCTTTCGGTGACTGCTGCTCGAGGAAGACGGGTGCGCCGAATTGAACGCCTGCTGCTGCTGCTGCTGTTGTTGTTGTTGTTGTTGTTGTTGTTGCTGCTGCTGTTGCTGCTGTTGATGCTGTTGCTGTTGCTGCTGCTGTTTCTTCAATTCACGATTTTGCTGTTCGGCCTGAGCCAGCAAAGCGGAGAAGGTATCTTTGTGCGAATGCAATGATGGCGGCGGTAAAACGGATGTAGAGGAACTCGAAGCTCGAGAAGACGGAATCGATGTAACGGTAATAGAGAACGGTTTCTGGACACTGGAGGTTGGGGGGTTGGGAAGACCGATCGGCGCTGATGTCGGAGTGACAGTTACGTTGGGCGTAATCGTATTCTTCTTGCCGTGCTCGAGATAATGACCACTCTGTTGCTCCTTCGCGGCACTCAATCCCAACACTATTTCATCCAACTTCCTGCGCTTTTTTTCCTTCCCAACCACCGGTTCCTCTGTTGGCTGTTGAGAAATATAAAAAGAATTAAATATTTAACAGTTTTAACTGGATGTAGAACTGCAAACTTGGGAGTATCTTTAAAAAATGCACTCACGCAAGATTTCCTTTTCATGAGTTTGTCCAGCATACTATCCAATTTCCCTTTATTGCTGCTGACTTGTTTATTCTTATTTGGCATAGAGAAGTCTTGTACCTCGTTCATCATGTCCTTGTTACTATCAGAGCTTGACTTCGGATATCTAAAATGAATATAATCATTGTAATATTTCTATACAGACATTCACAATATTAATTATATAATTAGACATTTCATCGAATGTCTTACCCAGCGGATAGATCGATAGGCGTCAAAGTACTCGACGTCCCAGGTATAACGGTTGTTTTGCCCGGAACGGGGTATTTCAAGTCGAAGGGCATATTCGGCGTTCGCGTTTGTTGGTGCGCTGGGGGTGGCTGAACCGGCGTGGAGCGTCGCGATTCCTCGGACTGAGATTCGTCGTTAATCTCCCAAGTGGTTGAGCCGGAGAGGACAACCGGTTTACTGAGAGGTGCGGACGACGGCGCACTTAAGTGACTGCTGTTGAGAAGCGCGTGAAGCTTGGCTGTAAAATAAACGAGGCAAATAATCGTACACAATAAATATGTTTAGTTATTAATAATGATAATCAAACGTGTGACCGCGTTATTAGTTTATAAGTAATTTAAATTACCTCGCTCGGTCTCTACATCTATGGCGATATGCCTCTTGCGTTTCTTTGAAGCAGAGATGTTATTGCCACTCGCTATAGATCTGGACACCCCATGATCCGTAGTGATTGTTATCACTTCTGAACATTCCTTCTCGTTTTGCGCAAGCTCCAGCTCCTCGCCGGCACTGAAGTTCACCGACACCGGCCATTCTTTGTGTTCTATCGCGTGCACGATGTGCATTAAACGAGCTTCGATCGCGTGCTCCTAAGAAGCAAAGTCGAATCAATAAGTATAATAAAATTCGAGATGTATAATAAAATACACTAAGCTATGTGTAGCAAAAGTAATTTTTAAAAAGATTAAAATTTCTTTTTTCTTATATTTAATAAATTATATTTTATCTTTTTATTTTTATATCAACGCGCAAATACAAATAAGATATCAAAAGTTAATAAAGAAATTTACCTTCGGCCACTTTATTGATGTATTAGTGCAGCCGTGCGCCAAGAGTTGCATCACTGTAGGTTCGTTATTATAATCTGCCTGTTTGTCTCGTAAAACGTACGTATCGATCTGCGGCAGTCGCCCCAACAACGGTTTTATCACCTCTAGGTCCGGGAACATCGCCTTCAATTCCGCGGCCTGGACGCTGCACTTATCCTCGATCTGAGGAACCTTTGCTGCTTTCTCCTTGGTAACGTCCGAACTTTTTGTTTCTTGCGTCTCGACCTCTTCTTTAACCGGTGCGTTATCCGGCTTTACGGTTTTATTATTATCATCTTCGACAGCGGGCTCGGTAGTCTCAGCGCTCTTTTCGACATTTTCGACCGTCTCCTTAATTTCTGCCTCACTTTTTTCGACTGTTTCCGTCGCGACGTCTTGCGCTTGCGACTCGTCCGGTTTCTCGGCGGGTTCGGCTTCATGTTTAGCATCTTTTTCCTGAACCTTGTCCTCCTTCTCGAGTTCTACAACAGCAGGACTCTCCGCGCTCTCTGAACTGGCCTCCTTCGCGGTCGTCTCATCGGCCGACTTGGCAGTGCCTGTCTGATTGGCTTTGGTACTATCGCATTTAACTGGCTCTATCGCTAACTCGCTTTTCTCCTCGCTCTTTACAACGACGTTGTCCACATCCGTTCTCGCAACGGTAGTGATCGTCAACGAACTACTGATGGGTTTCTCTTCGGGTTTAGCCTCCGTTTTGACGATAGTCAATTCCACTTGGCTTTTCTCAGGCTCCGCGTTTTCAGGCTTTTTATCGGTAATACTTTGGTCTTTGTCCTTTTTCGCCCCAACTTTTTCAATCTTCAAAGTTCCCTCGCCTTTCTCGAGTTTCACGAGTATCTCGTCCTTGTCGAACTTCAAAATATCTTCTCTACTCTCGATCTTTATCGCTTTCTCGGATTTGTCTATTACTTTAGGAGTCTGTGTGCTCGCATACATTCCTCTCGTAAGAAGCTTATGAAACGAAAAGTCCGGATCGTTCAGTATAGTTATGTCGGTACGCCCGAGACCATGCTTCGCCGCTCCGAGTAACAATTCCTTGTCGTGTTTCCCCGGCTGCCACCAATCCGGCGTATCTCCTGAGGGTTGGCACAACGAAAGTCGTTCCTCGAGATGCGGATGCGACAGGATCTCCTCGCGAATCTTGCTCAAGAGATCGACGCGATCGAGTATTTGTCTTGCTTTGGCAGGACTCAGCTGATCCACTGGAACATCTGTAAAATCTGCAACGTCAACTAAGTAGAATACTTCACATAAAACCAAAAATCATATTCAATTATATAAATATTATTTATATAATTAATTATATAAATATAATTGAATAGATTTGTAAACAAAATATTAGAAAGAACGCACCTTCCTCTTCGTTCAATTTTGCGTTGCAAACTTTCTTGCACATTGCTCTAAACGACATGTAGTAGTCCGTGAGATCGTTGTCCGTCTTCTTGTCAAATCGAGCGATACTCTTGAACTTGGTCCAGTCGTACTGGGCCTTCTTCCTGTCGTAATTGACGCCGTACGTAGACACCACCCGCAAGAACTCGCTCTCCTCGCGGCGGGTCCACTTCGCCTTTTGTTCCTCGATACGAGTACGTTCACGTTCCTTCACTATGGCCTCCATTTTTTCTCTTTTCTCCATCTTCTGTGAATGCGACATTAGGCTCAAATATCGCACAGTTGCTTAAAATGAATAATAGAGTTTAATGCTAATAAAAACATACACTGACCAAGAGATACATCGCTAATTGTTGCAAATCCCATCCTTGCATATTCAAGGGCGGTTCGTGCATCATACTGGTATGATTTATAGAAGCGGTTTCGCCCTCCATTCCCATCTTTCCGGCTTTCGGAATAACTTTAATGTCCTCCTTTTTATTAACGCTTCGTTGATAGGAGGATATCACGCGACGCAGTCGTGTATTAAGATCTACCACAGACGGCCAAGTCTTCTCGTCATCCGGGAGAAGACCATCGTTGCCATCATGACTGCTGCTGGCCTCCGGTATCGGCGTATCCGCTTTACTCGAGATAGCAGGGGAATCCGCCGGTGTTTCTCGGCTGAATTTGTCAGAGTCCTTCGAGTCTTTCGTCATTCCGGGAGACTCGCCATCATCCACATCGTTCTCCAGACTGTTATCGTCTCTGCTGCTGCTGCTGAAATTTTGGTAACAGTCACAGGATGAGGATAATGTCTAATGTTCCAGTTGTTCTCTTTCAATAAAACAAACAAGACGTTTGTTCGTTGCGCATGTACGTATGTAATAAACTTTGAAATCATTTTACACGATATTCCCGTCTAAATTTTGTTCCGTGAAATGAAGAGAACTAGAAAAAAGGAGGATGGTGTCTATTGATTCAATTTATCGTTGCCTCTCTCGATGTTTCGTAACGTCAGCTATAAATAGATAGGCAGCAAAGTTATAAGATGATCTATTTTAATGCGCGCAGCTTTTTCATACGCATATGCGATAAAGTATTTCTGACAGAAAAGAAGATGTAGTTCCATGTTCTCAATGCCATAGTTCCAATTGAATTCTCTTTCTTCGTAATTTTTGCCGTATGCGCACAGCAGTCACACGTCTATAATGTTCCGCGAAGAGGATATCGAAAAACGTTAAAGAGCGAAAGCTAAAGTCACTAAAGTGAACATTATATACGCCATTCTATTGCTGAAAATAAAAGCTATGACCGTACAAGCGTATATATAATATAATAATATATATAGAAAGCGGTGCAAGCGGCATAAGTGTTAGGACAGTTAGGCAGGGCATAAAGAAGACGAAAGAAAGAGAGAAAAGAGAGAGATGAACAAATAACGAGTATAAAGAAAAAAAATGCTAAGGTACTCACTCGGCGGTACTCTTGTTCTGAGAGTTCTGGAAAGGGGGAGGACAGCTTGTAATGAAAGAAAGCGCGGGGTCAGTCCTCATCTGGTCGTAATTCTCATAGCCGTGTTTGTAGCAGCCGACTATTAAGGATTTATCTGCTGTCGAGTCCCACCATTTCGCCGGTCGTTCCGTCAACTGTGGAGGGTCTATCGGCAACGCACTGCAGGGCGGTTTCGAATTTACAAAGTTTGCCAATTTATTTGCGTGCCGATACCAGTGTGTGTTCATTAATTTAATAAAGGGAAAATTTTAGTTAATAAATTTACAAGGGGATCTCTTTCAAGGGAGGTCTCCTTTCGCAGCAACGCGGGATTTTTTTTTCGTACGAAATTTCAAAAAGATAATACAACACTACACACAAAATATCTGGATTCCCCCCTCCCCCTCTTCGAAATTTTAAAATCACACGTTTCCGATTATCTCCCTTCGATTACAGTGCACTACTTAACGACAAGTCCTATGGCTTACCACTCTGTTGCAGAAATTCAATCATCCTCGCGACAGTTTTACCAAGAGCGTCTCTCTCTCTCGTAGCGATTCGCGGGAGCACGTGTATATATGTTAACGTATTGATACGTGCATACAGGATGGGAAATAAAAACGATTTCATATTAGTAGCGTAGGGTAAAAAAAAAAAACGAACTTGGTAGTTGTTCTGCAGAGCTACGTGGACCAACGCGGATCCGGGCTCTATGAGCATTCCTCATACAGGTATAGCTCCCAGGATATCAACAAATACATCGCACATGCAACTATGCTAAGCTCCGTGGTAAGCACATATGTGAGTATACACGAATTCGTGATAAATGGTAGTCTATGGTATGAAAAAGCGTGAAAGGAGAACAACGGCGCGGACTCACCTGACGTGAACGCCATCGGATATGTGCTGGACCAGGTCGCCGATAATCTCGTGTTTGATGTAATACAACATTCGTACACGCAACAGTACTCTGTAAGATAAAAGATAATCGATCAAATTCTCCGAATAAGAATTAATAAAAGATTGAGGAATTGAATAAATAGCAATGTGTCATTGCACTCAACAGCTTTATGTAATTAAAAAGACACAAGCTTGAGATTTAAAATAATCAATTAAAACAGAAAAGCAAAAAAAAGACGAATATTTATACTCGCGATCGTTCATAATACTGCCAT
Organism: Temnothorax curvispinosus; assembly: GCF_003070985.1. NCBI lineage: Eukaryota > Metazoa > Arthropoda > Insecta > Hymenoptera > Formicidae > Temnothorax > Temnothorax curvispinosus. The sequence continues at coordinate 116,100 of NW_020211980.1, read as the reverse complement.
TTAGAAGAAAAATTTCGCGTAAGCCGACTTTAACCCGCTATCGTATTCAAACACCTCGCAATTTACATCTATCTATATTTACTTATTGGCGTGTCGGCTGAGATGCTTCCTGTAGTTGCTCTCGAGGAAGATGTCCCCATCGAATTTCTCCGCGTTGCTCCAATGATTGGGATCGCTCGGTCCGCCGTTGATGACTGATCCCCGGGTCTCTCGGCCCTCGCGGACACGGCCCTTCTTCTTCTGCCGACTGTTCCTGCCGCCGGTGTTCACTGAGACGCTCTTCACCTTCTCGCCGTTCTCGATGGGCGTGATGAGATCCCAGATGAAGCTACGGATCTTCTCGTCGCCGCGATAATAGCGTAGGCAGTAAAGCAGAATGACGCGAGCGCAATCCTCAACGTCGACCTCGCGCCAACCGCGACGAAACTGACTGTGCTGCAGAATCTCATCCCAGCGGCCCCAGCCGAACGTCAGCAGTCCGCGCTCGACCTTGAAACATTCGCTGCGCGCCCAACTGCCGTACACCACCTCGCCTTCGCGCGGCACGTACTCGTCATAAAACTTGCGCGTCTTCTTGCCGAACTTGTCGCGCCGTTTCTTGCTCCTGCCGGACAGGCCGATGCTCGTGTCGTCATCGCTGTTCTCGTCCGAGCTGTCTAATTCGGACATATCAACCACCGACTCGTCGTGACCGTAACGCTTAATTTGCGTCCTTCGCCGGGGTTCGGATATCACCAGCTCGTCCTCCTCCTTCTTCTCCGTAGTATCAATCTCTGCCTTCTTCGCCCATTTCTTCCAGAAATCGGGATCATCTATGTTGATGTCCGACCGGTTCGACGAGCATGCGAAGCTCGCCTTCGAAAACGTCGAGCCCTTTTCTGCTTCTATAGTAATAATCTGAGTTCTTCGCTCAAGTATCTGTTCAATATCCTCCTCGCAGAACTTATCGCCTGCATTGTCATCATCCATGATAGCGCCGTAAGCGCCCTTCTTCAGTAGATCTTCTATTTCCTTCTTTGTCAACTGTTTATTGCTGGGATCTTTACCACCTTGACTGGTATTCATGGATTGCAGGATCGCTTTATCGAGCCCCAACTTCAGAGATGCCTTGTCGAACATTTCTCGCTCGTATGTGTTGCGGCAGAGCAAACGATACACTTTGACCATCTTCTGCTGCCCAATTCGATGACAACGAGCTTGAGCCTGTAAATCATTCTGCGGATTCCAATCGCTGTCGTAAATGATGACTGTGTCAGCTGCAGTTAGATTAATGCCGAGTCCACCTGCTTTAGTGCAGAGCAAGAAGACAAACCGATCCGAATCGGGTTTACTGTAACGATCGATTGCGGCCTGTCGCAGATTTCCACGAATTCGACCGTCAATTCTTTCGTACGGATACTTTTTATACAACAGATAATCTTCGAGTAGATCCAGACACTTGACCATCTGGCTAAATACCAAGACTCGATGACCACTGGCTTTCAGTTTCGGCAGCAACTTGTCGATCAGGACCATCTTTCCGGAGCTGTTCACCAGGGCGTGAAAATACGCCTCGGAATCTTCTTTCTCGCCGGTCTTGTAATCCAACTGTATCTGATCCTCGGCACCATTTAACAGGAACGGATGGATGCAACACTTCCTCAATTCCATCATCGTGTTCATGAGATTCGGAATGTTGGCCGACGTGGTGCCCTTCGCGAGAAACGAGAAGTTTCTCTCGAGAATGCCGCGGTAATACTTCTTTTGTATGTTAGTCAGTTCCACCTCGACGACGGTCTCCTCCTTTGGCGCCAGCGATTTCTCTACATCTTCCTTCAAACGACGTAGCATCATCGGTTTCAAGAGAAGTTGCAGCTTTTGCACTTCGCCTTCGCTGCTCAGATTACCGAATTCCTTCAGGAATGCTTCGTTACTCGCAAACTGTTGCGGTTCGAGGAAATTCAACAAAGAAAATAGCTCGTTAACGTTATTTTGCAACGGTGTACCCGACAAAAGTACTCTGTGCTCCAGGTTCAATTGTCTGAGACCTTCGAGAAGCTTACAATTTCGGTTCTTTAATCGATGAGCTTCGTCTATGACGCAGAGTCTCCAATTGTATCCACGTAGCTCATTAAAGTCTGTTATAATGATCTCAAACGTCGTTATCAACACGTTGAATTTTACTAAATCTTTGATTTGCTGTCCCTTTTCGTTCTTGTAATAAACTTCGTATTCCTGAAGCATGGTACGACTCGCCGCACTGTAATTTAAATTTGTATCAGTGACAATTCAGTCTGTCTTTGCATATAAATAAAATTGCTTTAATATACTTACGATCCGTGATATACCACGACGTTCATGTCGGTCCAGCTTTCAAATTCTCGCTGCCAATTTGGAATGGTCGACAACGGAGCTATGATCAAGAATGGTCCGCGAATTCCGTACTTGTAGACCGCATCCACGAATGTCAGAGACTGAATCGTCTTTCCCAAGCCCATCTCATCGGCGAGAATACAATTGTGTCCGTTGTACCATGAAAATAGCAGCCAGTTCAACCCTTCCAATTGATATGGTCTTAAAATGTTATTATTCTTGTAAACTGGTGATTCTTCTAACTTCACCCAGGCTGTAGCATTCGGCTTTTTTTTCGGCTGGAACACACAGCACAAGGATTATATATGAATTTATATAGAAGATAAATAAAACAATAAATTCGAATATATGCAATCTTAAGTTTTGTTTAAAATGTAAGTAAAAATTAATATATAGAATATACCTTCCACTGTTCCTTTGGGGGCACCTTATTGAATTTTACGAATTGGGCTATTTTCTCGGGATCAACGTCTTCTTCTAATTCCCAAGTAGAGTCTTCGTACTGCAGAGATCGCCATTTGACCAAGAAGTGTCGAACCGTTTCTCCAGTAGTCGGATCTGTGTGAGTTGCTTCATCTAAGACCCGATCAACTTCGACAAAATCTGGATTGAAGGGATCATCTTCGGGCTAAAAAAGAAAAAAAAAAGATTTTCGTAAAATAGAAAGGTGTTAAGTGTTTTATGTTGATCTTTAACACGCGCAATCATTATATTATACTAGTATATTACATATTCATAAGTTAAGATAACAAACATTAAGTACATTTTCGAAAATATTGGTGTTTTGTTGTTGCTTCTGCTTGAATCTTTTCAGTTTAGCTTGGATACGCTTATCTCCTTTATACATTTCCTCTTCCGTTCTCCACTCGCAATGCAAATACGAAAAATTTCGATATTTAACAAAATATTCCTCTACTTCGATAAACTGTGGCTTCGTCTCGACAACAGCGGTAGCCTCGACAACGGCTGGTTTTGAATCCGTAGGAGGTTCTTCCGGTTTCTTTGCATCCTCCTTTTTCACCCCATCAGTTTCACTCTTTTCTTCAATTTCGGTTGCATCTTCAGTCTTCGCTTCTTGCTCGGTATCTTCCGTACTTTCTTTTTTCACGGAATCATCAGATGTCGCATCTTTGTTCTCAGCAGATTCTTCTTTATCCGCGTCTCCATTCTTTTCCGGAGACGCTTCTACCTTGGGTATCACGGGCTTAACTTCTCTCTTTCCCATTCGAGAGCATAAAATATGTTGCACAACCATAGAATCCTCATCCGTAGTGTTCTACAAAATAGAAAAATAGAATTAAAGAGAATGTTGAAACAATCTTTACAGAAGCCTTGAAAGAACTTAGCAATCTAAAAGATACATACAATGTATACGAAGTTGGGTTTGTTAGGCCCGACTTCGCCGCCCTCACCACCTTCCTTCTTAGCGGCAGCAGGCTTTGAAGCGTTTGCACCTTCCACTTTTTTCGAGAGTTGAGCTTCTTGCATAGGAACATCATCGTCAGAGAATCGTAACATCACGTCGTCTACGTACTTCTTGCGATGAGTGTTTCTTGCGGAACGCCGCTTATTTACATCGTCACCAGCTTCCGGTGATGGCGGAGGCGTTGCCGCTAGTTCCTCGCCGTCAGAATCAGGAGCAATGCGACTCTTGCGTTTTCTGTGAAAAATAATAAAGTTTAATAGTAATTTGTATGTGCTAATCATTATGAAATATTTGTGAGCAATAAAACAATGTTATTACTTACTTAGAACTTCTAGAACTTTTCCCTCCAGATGATTTGCCGGTACTCGATCGTTTCCTAGCTGCAGATTTCTTTTTACCGCCGCTCGAATTTTCAGTGGTTGCAGTAGTCGCTTCTGAGTTTTCCTCTTTCTTTTCTCCTTCCGTAACATCCTCCGTCCCAGTTTTCTCCTTGCCTTCTTCCTTTACGTCGGATAATAAAGGTTCATTGGTGGAAGAATCCACTTGCTCCTGATCACCCTGTATGGACGATTCACAGACCTTCGTCTCGGCGTCCTTAACGGCACTGGAATCCGTAACGGTAGTTTCTTCGTTTTCGCGTACGACTTCATCATCAGCGGACTCAGATTGGTTAGTTTTTCTATAAAAATAATAGTACATATAACACTATGTTATAACATACGAATAATATACGAATAATATACATTCTCTTCATACTTACTTCCTGTTACGCTTTGTGGATTCTTTGTCTTTGTCTTTATCCTTATTCCTCTTTCTCGCCACTTTTGGCGATTTCGGTTCCTTGGGTGGTTTTGGTTCCTTCTTAGGTTTCGGCTCTTTGGGCTCTTTAGGTTCCTTCGGTTTGCGTGGTTTTCGAGGCGATCGTGATTTTCTACCCTTATTCCATTCTTCCTCCATATCCCCGGAAGACGGCTTAATATCTTCCGAATCTGCAGCACTGTCTACTATATTGCTGCTATCACCTGGAGTGACTTTATTGTCCGATAAAGGTTGCTCAGGTTGCTGAGTGGCAGTGGTAGGCGCAGATGCCTCTTTATCTGCTTTTTTACGACTTTTCTTTGTTCGCGGCGTACCTTTACTGCGACCGCGGCCGGTAGTACTGGAGACCTATTTTTATATAATATTTGATAGATAACAAATGATTTTTTCAAATAGAAGCCGCAATATACGCACAAATAAAAATTACAAAGATATAACGTTCAAATGTATGTTTATTATGTGTAATCTCGCATGACACACATGACTTTATCAATTTTCAATTTCATATTGAGTTACTCCGATTTAATAGTGACTTTATTAATTTTCTTCAATTTCATGTTAAGTTACTCCGATTTAGTAAATGGTATTTTTATCGCATTGGAAAAACTATTATTAGTAATTTGAGATATTCTAAACAAAATATTTCTTTTAAACACTTAATATCATGCTCATCTCTTGACAAGGAAATCATACACTTTAGTTGTTTTTAAATACACAATCCAAAGTAAACAAAGTAAAAAACCGAGATTGTTTTGTGTCATACTTATTTCAAAATGTATATTTATGTTGCATTATTTATATTCTTCTCATAATATGTTAACTATGAAAAATTTCTCTCGTAAATTTGATTCGTTTCTTTTTGTTATATAAAAATTTGGAAAAATACTTTTCGATTAATCTTGTGCAAAACTACCAATCAATCATGTGTTCACGTACCTGTGGACTATCAACTACAGCAGCTGTAAACATCGGTGTTTGTAGTATACACTGCGGACCACCGTTACATTGATCATTTGTCTCGTGCTGCTGCAACGCCTGCAACTTCTCTTGCAAGGCGACAATCTTTTCCTGATTTTCCGGTGCCGGCGGCATGCAGTACAATTCCTGCAACTGCTGTTGTAACGCAGCTCGCTCTTGATGATGCGTAAGCGGCGCACAAGACGTGCCGAAACCGCCAGCTGCGACCGGAGTTTGTGTAGGATTACTCGGCATGCTGTACATGTTCGGCATTGTGTTACCGGTGATCATGTCGCCCCCAGGATGGTACTGTTATTCGAAAATAATTGATATCAGTAAAAAGTACATTACCATAAAACTGATTACATGAATAATATATATCACAGATGTATACTTTATTACAAAATACTTTAAATAACATTACTATATTAAAATATTATATTCTTTGATGATATTGATAATACCTGATGTGGAGTTTGTGAATTTGGCACGGGAACTGCAGTTTGATGCGGCGGTAACACCATACTGGTAGTTTGACTGACTGCGGGTATCTGTTGTGCGTTTAAATGACCGGGCGGCACCTGAGCGTTCTGATTCTGCATCTGGGACGTTGGATTTTGTATCGGCTGCGTTTGCATTTGCGGCGGTATCTGAGGTGGTATCAGCGCGGCTCCCTGCGGCATCATTCCAACCTGCTGAGGTTGTATATGAGATGGCTGCGTCTGTGGCGGTGTCGCCGTCGTCGATTGCGCCTGCTGCGTAACGCAAGTTGGGCCCTGCTGAGGCACTGATTGCGCTAACTGTGGCTGCGGTTGCGCTAATTGTGCTTGCGGCTGTCCCAGTTGAGACTGCGGTTGCCCTAATTGAGGCTGCGGTTGTCCCAATTGAGGCGGTGCTTGTCCTAATTGAGGCTGTGCTGGTCCCAATTGGGGCTGAGGCGCTGGCGGAATTTGTTGAGGCTGTACCGGCTGTGCTTGGCTCAATACGGGTTGTTGGGACTGAGGAATTTGCGGCTGTTGAGTGGGCGCAATTTGTTGCAATTGCTGTTGCTGTTGTTGTGGTGGCTGCGATTGAGGTATTTGCTGCTGTGGTTGCAATTGCTGGTTTATTTGAACAGGTTGTGACTGATTCATCTGAGACTGTTGTGGTGATTGTAATTGCGGCTGAGGAGGCGGTATCGTTGACTGAGGCTGGACTATCTGTGACTGAGCCATGTGAAGCTGTTGCACTGGTTGCTGCACCGATTGCTGTACCGGTTGCTGCACTGGCTGCTGTAGAGGACAATTGATAGGTTGTTGTTGAGTATGTTGCGGTTGCTGTCCTATAGCTTGTTGCGGATGCGTGGTACTATTCAATGACGGTTGATGCACTTCCATACTTTGTTCTTGTGGTTTCGTTTCGCATACACTCTGATTCTCAATACTAGAAACGGGATTTTGAATCGGTGCAGCAACTGCTTGTTGTTGCTGCTGCTGTTGTTGTAATGACGTGGTCACATTTGTGCACTCCACATTGCCACTCGTGCTGGACGCAGGAAGAGACTGCACCGTTTCAATTGAAGATATACTCGTCGATGTAGGTATATTTCCTACCGTAGATGTATGATCTAAGGGTAAATTGCTCTGCGAATTATTTTGTGCCGATGTATCTACTTGCGATGGACCGAGTTGCACCGTTGCGTCCGGTTGCTGATTCTGCTGAGCGCTCTGATGCAAAGAAGGCTCGGGTTCTGGTTGTTTCGGGGTTTCAATCGGGTTCTGTACGACGTTTTCCGTCGTCGTCGTCGTCGTCGGCTCTCTCGTTGTCGTTGTGCTCGTCGTTGTCGCTGTTTCTACAACGTTATGAACAGTAGTCTCCGGTCCAGCGACGGGGAACATCGGAGCACTCTGCTCGGATACTATCGGCGCCTGCTGAGGCTGCTCCACTATGCCACCTCTTTCTTCGTTGACACCGATACTTGGCCTAATTTGCGACTGTTGCGGTTGCTGCTGTTGTTGTTGCTGTTGCGGGTGCGATTGCCATTGAGCGGGCATCGGCATTCTGGGTCCCGTAACTTGACCTGGCATCGGACTCTGCGGCGGCGGTTGCTGCGGCAGAACACTCGGTGTCTGCGACATTGGCGGACGTGTTTGGAACTGATTATACTGATCCGGAGCGGGAACGCTGGAGTTCGACACGGCGACTCCCGGCATCACCATCTGTTCGAGAGCCTGCAAAGTAGTCTGCTGTTGCTGCGATGATGGATTCATTTGCATAGGTGTGGGCGGACACGGTGACACCGACATTGCGTTAGCCTGATTGCCCTGCTGATGAGGAAGCTGAACGTGAGGATGCGGCGACAACGTAGTGGGTTTGGCGGGCGACATGATAGGTCGGGGTGACATCTGCTGTTGTACCGCCGGCGGACGCGGAGACATCTGCGGTCGCGGCGACATTTGTGGCGATAACTGCGGAAATGCAGCGCGATACTGTGGACTCGTCGCGTGCTTAGCCGGTGCTGTGCCAAACTGTTGCTGCGGTGGCGCCGAATGTTGTGGCTGATTAAACATCGATGTGGCATGATGGGGATACTGAGGATCCATCGTCGGTTGTTGCTGCGCGTTCGGGTGTTGAGGAGTATGCTGCGGATATTGTTGAGGATGAGACGGATGCGGTTGATGAGTCGGGTGCGGCGGGTGATGATGCGGCATTCTCGCCTGAGGTGGTTGTTGGGCCTGCTGCTGCTGATGAATCGCCGAAGCAAAACCAGGATAACCGGGAGACGTTTGATACATCGCCGCTACCGAATTGCCTTGCTGATAATGTTGCTGCTGCCCAACCATGTGCTGATAGACACCGGCAGTCGCGCCGGGTTGCATCGATTGATGCAAAACTCCCATGTTGCCAATCATCCCCTGTTGACCAAAATGCTGCTGCTGCTGCTGCTGCTGCTGTTGTTGTTGCTGCTGCTGCTGCTGCTGCTGCTGCATCTTTTGATTGATAACGCCAGCTTGATCTTGCTGATGAGAATACTGTGGCGGCATGTGTTGCCTGTACGTGGCAGGCTGCGGAGCCATCTGATTGTAATGCCTCTGCATTTGTGGATAACCACTTCCGTTACCCGGCCAACCTTGTTGGCTGGGATCCATACTCATGTTGGCTCTAGCCATCGAGTGTTGCTGCTCCATAGAATACATATTGTCATTGTAGCTAGGATACTGACCAGCGCTACCCGGATGAGGTCCCCTGTGCTGCTGCGGTGCAATGTTGCGAGTCTGATTTTGAAACGCCCCCGGCACCATAGCACGCTGAGGGGTGGCGCTATTATCGAACGTACCGAGATTTTGGTTGAACATGCTGCGCTGTGACGGATTTTGCACGTGATTCGAGCCACCAAATTCAGATCCGCCGAATGAGGTTAATTTTTGTATTGGAGATTCTTGAGAAATGTTATAGGATTGGCTAATGTAACTCCCTCCTCCATTAGGGCCAGAATTCAGACCGTCTCTGGACACCGCTACGGAATTATTCGCAGGCGCAGGATCGAAGTGATCGTTCCCTCCGAGATCAGGAAGAGCCTCGAGCATCGAGCCACTGACATCTTCACCAAACAGATCGTAGTCCATGTCTACGCTGAAAGACTCCTCGTCCCCATTTCAGGCTTAGGAGAATATTGTACGATCTCTTTTATAGCCAGTAACGTGCCCATGGTAAACCCAAGCTCTTGCTGTCTGAAACAATCAAGCAAATTTTACATACCCTCGATACTCTTCCAAGTTTCCGTGTTCTTATATGTACGTAACACGATACAAGACGTCTATATCGATTCGTTGAAAAGCGACGTACGCCAAAGGGGAAAAGCTATACGCTTATGGTTCAATTCCTCATAATCGCCATAACTTTTCCCCCTCGGAATACATCCCAGCTTGCGACATCTGGCCATATTTTTACATCGAGAATTACACGTCGTTATTCCGTATGTACTAAGAAGACATTCACGACGATTCTACTGGGCACGAGGAACATCGATCAAGGAGGGAAAGAAAATAAAAGCTACGTATATGTAAATAAAGGCGCATGAATAACGTAAAAGCGGAATTCGAGGACGATATGTTGCGCCGTAATCGACACGATACGTGCCATCTTCCCGCGGGAGCGTTTTCGCGAACGAACAAATTGCGAACTTGGACGCACCGAGATGCTCGCGGAAAAGGCCGTTTCTGCGTTTACGGCCCCTCGCGTATCCCGGGTGCCGTTCGATTCCGACGGAGTCGCGAACGTAATAATTTCCACGAAAGTCATGAATGAAATATCGAGGTTTCTCGGAGAGGAGCGCGCCGGCGGGGAAGACGGAGGGAGAGAGGGGAGGGGCGTCATTAGACTCGCCGCGGACAGCGGGGCGAAATGAAAAGCGCTGTACGACGCGACGCAAGACGACGGCGGCACTCCACAGTCCGCCGCGCCGGGAGCGCTATTCTTTTTCCGGCGCGGAGTCGCGCGCAAATAAGTCGACATCCTCGTCGACGAATTTATATATATATCCGCGTAAAACCACCCAATTCTGTCTAACGATTTAACGATGAATCATCCGTCGTCCCTCGCGGGACACGCGACGAGCATGCGACCCACGCACGCACGGTACCGCGGGGTTTTTCAGCGCGAGCGTTTTCGGCGAGCTGCTGTCGGCGGTCTTTCTTTTTTTTTTCGATAACGAATGATGAAATTTATTGTGGAGTAACACCCTCGGTAAGCCTGAAGGAATTGAAATCGAAGACGCGCGGGGTCGAGAAAGAAAGAGAGGGTACGATATCGCGCACGGCGGTGCCCAACTTTTACCGAAACGATGACAGACCGCGAGATCGACGGCGCGAGCGAACAATACCCGCGGTTTCCTCTACGTGCAACAATATGGCATTGCCGTCGTTCCGTGAAATAAACGTTCCGCGGGACGAAAATCGGCGAACGATATCGCCGATCGATCGACGACGTCGAATAAAACGGAGCGGCGAACGCCGGGGGGAGAGAGAAAGAGTGAGAGAGAATAAAATGGATAAAACAAAAAAATTGGGGCAACGTACAGGCTTGATACACACTGACAAATACAGCACGACGCGCGACAGTGGGGGGAGCAAGGGAAAGAATGAGAGAGAGAGAGAAAGAGGAGAACGTTCTCGTGTCTCGTCGGAAAACGAACAAAAATACACTCGCTCGATGTGTGCGTGAGCGCGAGTGAGCGAGACAGCGAGAGCGAGCGAGCGAGCGACGAACGAATGAGCGAGCGAGCGGTCGAAACTGCATCGAACGAGCGAACGAACGGTGGTAAGAAGAAAAAAAGGGAGAGACTCTCTATATACTTTCTCTCTTTCTCTCTCTCTCTCCTTCACCGCGGCAGCAGTTCACGCTCGCGGCCGTATTTCATCGTCGCGTCTTTACGGCGCGTAAAGTAGGAAGCCGCCTGTGCGCGGCGGCTTCTCGCGGGGTTATGGCATACGCTGAAATCGGCGTCGCGGCGAGAAACGAGTCTCTCACGTGAGAGCAGCGTCGTCGTCGTCGTCGTCGTCGTCGGGTCACTCGCGTCGTCGACACATCGATGATGACGGCAACGGTGGCGACGACGGCGACGAAACGGTAGAAAGAAAGAGATAGAGAAAGAGCGAGAGAGAGAGAAAGAGCGAATGAGAAAAACGACGGGCCCGATGACTACGGAAAGTACGCCATTATCGCGGAAGAGAGAGGGAGCGAGGGACGACGCGGGGAAGAGCGAGAGAGAGAGAGATTTCCGTTCGGGGCCGCCGCCGCTGCCGCGAGAGAGAATTCGTCGTTATCGCGCGGCCACCGCGACGCTCGATATTCCCGACATCGGGCGGCAGCGCGTCACTCCGCGTCGCACCGTCTCTCTGCCCGCACAGTAGTACTCTTTTCCAGCGGTGGGCAGGCACTTTTTTGCAGCGGCGACGGCGGCAGCGGCGGCGGCGAGCGAGCGTAAAGCTAACCAGATGAGAGGAGTAACACCGTTCGCTTCGCTCCGGGTACCGTCTCGTGGCGTATCTCGCGGCTAAGGACGCGCCGCTGCACGCTACCAGCGGCGTTTCGTCAGAAAACCACCCTTGTCCGTCTGTCTGTCTGTCTGTTCACAAGCGCGCGCGCGCGCGCTCACGTATACATATACACACATAGATACATATACGTACGTGCGTACGTCGTGCGTGCGTGCGTTGACGCGATTTTCACTGACGGTGGCTGCTGCGGCCAGCGACGGCGGCGGCGGTGCGGATCATCGAGGTGCAAGCGTGTCCCGCAGGCTCGAATCATTCCACACACACACAGATCTACACGCGTATGTGTACATATACATACATATGCATCTCTCTCACTCCTTCACTCACTCACTCGCCTCGTCTCCCTCCCCACCACTGCGCGGAGAACTGCTCCTCTCCGTTCTCGCTTATACCCCGTTCCAGGACGGCAAGAGAGAGAAAGAGGAGAAGGCGGAGGAGGAGGTGGAGGAGGCCGCCACCATACCACGCTACAACTACACTACCACTATTTTCCCCGCAAGTAAAACGCGCTCGCTTCGCTTCCCGGAGTGCGTCGCCGCGCCGGTGTGTTGCGGACGAGAGAGCGAGCACCTCTAGCGCGCAGGCGGGCAGCGGGCACACGAGCGGCGACGGCACCAGGCCGCCGCGCCGCGCCGCGCACACCGCTCTCGCTCGGCGCACCACCTGGCGGCGTGCGCATCTCCCGACCTCCTCTCTTTTTTCTCTCTCACTCTCCCTCCCTCCCACTCCCTCATCACTCTCTCTCTCTCTCTCGCTCTTTCTCTCTTGCGCGCTCGCGCGCACGCTGTATCGTTGTGTGCAGAGACGTGCATTCGTATCGCTGGTTCGTTCGCCGGCTCTCGGCCCGGTGTTGTGTACTCGTATGTGTCGCGTTTGCCCCCCCCCTCTCTCCGCCACGCGCGCGCGCGCACACACACACGGCAGCCGAGGAGTGTACTCGTAAATTGTTTTAGGTCCTGTTTTACCTGCGTATTCTGCATTCGAAGCGAAATGAATATATCTTTCTCCGGGCTACGCTCCGAGAAAGAGAGAGAGAGAGAGAGAGAGAGAGAGAAAGACAGAGAGAGACGGAAGATAGGAAGCGCGGATCAAAACGGACGGACCGACCCGACAGGGTCCGTTAGCTCCGCTCGCTTTACCTGCGCCCCTTTTGACACTTCTCGAATTTGAGAATGAACACGATGCGTAAACTTCCGAGTGGAAGCGGAGGGAGAAGAAGTGAAGCTCCAAAGGAACGGGAGAAAAGTTACGGGAACTATTTCGGTGTTCTACCGCCATTCATCAATCGAGGATCTCCTCCGAGAGATTTTCCGTTCTTCACGCTGTCTAATTACGGCACGATTTGTTTTCACTTTGACCGCAGCAGGGAGCAGTGTCATGCGGATTCGAAAAGAACGGGGACCTGTCGTCCCTTCCTCGCGTCCCTTTCTTATCGCGCACACGTCGCCGGCTGCGATGCCGCCGTTTTTCCAACGTTAATTGTCCGGCGATACCTTTTAGAAGACAGACGCGACGGAAAACATCTGACTTTTCTCACACGGACACACGCACGCGCGCGCGCGCGCACGCACCGCGCGTGTCGGACCGCATCCTATCGGCGATCGTATTGAGAATCGTCCCTTAGGCCTACCTCAGACGGCCTGACGAATTCTCGACAGATGCGGAATCTCGGGATGGAACGCGACTGACGACTGACAGCTTCGGTTGCGTTCCGCGCGTTCTTACGTGCGAACGTTTTGATAATTATTCCATACGTGTTCTCTGATTCTTCAAACGTTACGCGACACGGTGGAACTGTAAACGAAGTTCTATGACCCCCCGAATTCTGACACGACGCGCGACGTGCGGATCGTCCGAGGCGAATTTTATGCGCGCGGCTTCTCGCTCCTCCTGTCACTCGAAGCTAACGTCAGATTGTTCGATTTACTATCGATATCGCGAGCGAATTAAATCGAAAACCAGAAGCATGCGGCAACCGGCGATAATTTCAAGTCTTGCCGGCGTTTAAACTTTTCTCGTACTTCTTCGCGATTTGGAAGACAGATCTGAATTCTAATCCCGTAATCGTGTTCCGCTGCGTCCGGCGCCTTGTAATACTGGAAAAAAGAAGCTTCGGAAGATATGCATTCTCGCCAGAATCGCGTATAAAAATAGTTATGAGAATTAAACGCAAAAACAGGAGCGTACGCGTGTCGCCGAAATAGTTTCCAAGTATCTCGTTTAGGATCGTAGTTGTTAATAATTAAGTATTATGATTAACCAGCACAAAACACAGTAACGGACAAAACGGCATGCGATGACAATCAAATTCGCGACACGCCAATGAGAAATTTTAATTATGGCTTGTCGGAAACGCGAAGAAAAATGGAAACAAGGCTCGCATAGTGCTGGATGCTCTCTTTCCAACGGGCAGATTTATGGATCCGTGTGCATACGTGTGTGGTGTGTACGTACGTGCGTGCGTGCGTGTATACGGAGTCATGCGAATTTAGTGAAAGGATAGGCAATAACGGTGCGGGAGACGGAGAGGCAGAAAGAAAGAGAGAGAAAGAGTGAGATGGAGAAAGGAGGGAGGAAGGGGGAGAAAGACGGCCGGAGAACAACGCTATACGGACTGGAGTCGCACTGGCAACGCGTCGCGGGTATTCAATATCGCGGGTAAAGGCGCACCGCGCAATTGGTAGCGGCGAGACAGGAGTCGAAATTACACGAGAAAGAGGACCAATCAGATTTTAGCTTACATAAAGTCCGATAGCCGCGCGCGTAGGATATTCGATTAACCAATCGTATTCCGCAGGTATCGATTCGAAATACGTCTCCCGATGTGTTTTCCGTATACGCGCTCAAATGGCAGCCGTGCGCGCGAACGGAACAACGACGGCGACCGGGAAAACGGGAGCGACGGACAAGGGCGAGGGCGAGAACGAATGTCGAGGAGACGCCGCGCCGCGCCGTCGAGTCTCGATCCCCCGGATCCGAAGGCTGTGCATTCCCGCGGCATTCGAGCCACGACTAATCTGGAATTTAACAGACGAGACAGATCCCCCGGCGGCGAAATAAACCGTTATTTGTGTGTACTTGATTTACTTCCCTATTTCTTTTTTTTTTCTTCGGAGAGAGAAACTCGAAACACACGAAATACTCCGAAACGACCGTTCTAACGGCAATTCGTTAGAAACGCATCCTCGTTTGTCTTGTCCAGATGCGTCAAGCAGATTTTACACCCTACTTTCTCTACTTCCAGGATTCTAGGAAAAAGGAATCACCGCTCGCGGACGGACGGTAGGAGACAGTAGGAGAATCCCTCGAGAAGCATGCATTTCAGGATTTCGTTGATACGTGCATTTCAATGACAAAGTATATAATATTATTGGAATAATCATGCTATCACACACGCATATACACGCACAGCGGTCGTGCGCGATCCCTTTAAAAAGGATCAAATCAAACATCACGCTTTGCGCCTATACTTAACGAATGCCTGCGTTCCAACAAACTCGGTACTTATACGTGTAACAAATAGAAAGGGAACTCAAACGACATGATCACCCCTACGGTTATCTTAATTATCGCAGCTCCGCGGAGAGAACTGTACTGGAGAAACGTGCAGCTGGGCGATTCGCGTGTCCGAACGGGAGAGACAAATCGTCGCATGCCGACCGGCCGTCGAGGGACGAATTCTTTGGGAAATCCGCTCCTCTTAGCCGCGCCGCGTTACACTTCTCGTGACCGAGGTGAGGAGCGGCGTTAGAACGTTGCACACAGATATCGGTATACGGAGGGAAGAAAAGAAGAGAAAAAAAGTTGCCAAGAAAGCGAGACGTGGAGAACACAGATCTGGAGTAACTGGAGTATCTGGAGTAACTGGAGTATTTGGAGATACAACCGGTGCCGTGCATCGTGCGTGCGGAATCACGTCGCTTTGCGGGTGAAGAATCGACGATTTACTTTCGGTGTACAATGATCGATATAGAGCAGGACTCACAATTGTGCGAACGGCGATCCCATCTCTTTTTCCGAAGTCCATCTAAAGAAAACAAGAAAAACCCAGGTAGACGGCGGGGGGACGACAGGGCCGGGGGGGGAGAGAGGGGGGGAAGGAACGGAAGGACACGGAGGTTCGCTCAATCGTTATCTCGGTGTCCATTTTGTTTGGTTTAATTACTGAAGAGGCGTCGGTGGTGGTGCTGGCGATGGTGGTGGTGGTGGTGGTGGTGGCGATGCCGCTGCCGCTGCCGTGGGTTACGTTGACACAACACGACGATGACGGCGATAGCCGGGATAGCCCTTCGATTGCCGCCGCCGCTGCCACTACTGCCTTCGTGCAGCATCGAGAGACGTCCGAGAAACGATCGCACACGCACGGAAAATCGTGTAGAGAAAGGGAGACATGGACAGAGAGACAGAGAGAGAGGGAGAGAAAGAGCGAAAGAGGGAGACACAGGGAGAAAGAGAAAGACACGGAAGATCCGAGATCCAGCACAGACGCCGCGACGCGAGCGAGCGCGCGCGCGCGTGTACACACACACTCACTCTCCCACTCACACACATACACACACACACACTCCCGCTCACACTCACCCTCAAACTCACGCATACACACACGCGAGCGCGCGTGTATCAGAGACGTGAATTAAACGTACGAGCGAACTCGCGGGACACTTCCCTCGCCGCGGTCACGGCGCGCACTTGTCGGCGTACATCCTCGCCCACTGTCTCGCAGCATCAATCCGGATCCGTCCGGCGCCCGTCGCCGCGCCGCGGTAACCTAATTCCACGAGGGGGAGGGGAAGGGTGGGGGAGAGACAACGGACGGTGTTCCGTACCTGTGCCCTGTACCTGGCCGCCGTGTGGCTCCTTCTCCCCATTCACACGTAAACTCTCGCGGTTGTCCCCGTATCGTACGCGCGCGATACGTGGCGACGTACGTGGTGTCGCGCGACCGCGTCGCCACAGGGATATAACTCGCGCAACTCTCGCTCCGCTCTCGGCCACTTTCCGCACGTTTTAACACGTCCACCCGTTCGTCCGTCCGTCGTGTCGACGACACACACGCACGCGACACGGCGCACACACATATGCGCGCTTGGCGGCGGCGGCGCGGTGATCGGCCAGCCGTCGTTCCCGCACTCGTTCGCGTCGTCGCCGCCAGGCGACGTCAATGGCCGCGAAAAGAGCGCGGCTTTATGTCCATTTCTATCGACGCAAAATTGCAAAGTAAGACTTTAATTTCGGGCCAAGTTGTTTTTTTTTATTTCTCAAAATTAAAAAAAAAAAAAACATGAAAAAGTGAATTAAACCGAGATTAAAGTTAATTCGCATTGATAGTGAACGTTAGTGGACGTTGATAGTGATTCTTTAACGTGATTGGTTTGTACTTGTTAAATTAATGAGGAACTAAAAATAAGGCCCAATCATGTTAAAGATCACTAATCAACGGCATACGATGCGATTTTCCGTGCTAACTCGCAATGCGATCTGGAAATGCAGCATTTGTAATATTGTATTTTCTACATCGCATTCAAAATAATACGAAAACTTGCACAATTTAAACTGCTTTTCTTGCCGAATGCACCCAATACCGGCAGTTTTGTCGTGAGACAGCGCAAGGAATACTGTAAACAATGTAAACTGTGACCGCCAATGCCTATTGTTTGTCCAATCTCGGTTGGTCTTCTTCGACAGTAGTCAGTAGCGGCGGAGAGCGCATTTTTGAAATTGCAATTTTAATTTACACGATTATTTTAATTTTACGATTAAATAAAATTTGTTTTAATTGAGCGATCGACGATAGTATGTAAAACGTGCAAGATATAATTTGATTATATTTCATGAGATGTAAAAGAATGCGGATATTAAAGTTGCGTTATGCAAAAATGTTTATTTCTCAATATTTCACAATTTTTAACGTTACTTTTATAGAAAAAATAGATTTAAATGTAAAATATGCAAATCTATTTTATTCTTTCAACAGTCACGTGCGCTTAGCGCAGTTTTTGGAAATGTAATTTTCTGAAGGTACCTTTTACATTATTACATTAAACCTTAAAATTCTACATTAATCATTCGTTGTTTTTTAATCTTTTGATGGCCACATGCGGATACATTTGCTGCCACTGCTGAATCGAGCGGTCGGTAATGTTGTCACAGAAGCTGAGATCAATCATCTCCAGTTTAGGACAATTTATGAAAAATGCATAACATATCTCAGTTGTTAGGTATAGCGAGCCTAACAAGTCCAACTGTTTTAAATTTTTGCACAGCGTCAGTTCTCTCAAATCGCGTTCGGTCAGCTGTCTAAAAGAAACCAAAAAGACCTTTTCCAGGTGTTCACAGGAGGATAACAACCTACGGAAGCTGTCACCATGACCGGTCGTGCTGCCACTGCAAACAGAAAAACAGCACAACCACTTTCAAGATACATAAGAGAGAAACGTAGATTTTAATAAAAAATATAGTAATATGTATATTAAAAAACTGGGAGGACACGTAGCTCTGTATGAGAGTAGCAGATTCGCAGTTTGCAAATCTTAGATTCGCACGTCGTGATCCCATAGATTTTAAATTCATAATCTGCGTAAAATGACGAAACATGCATTTCCAAAAAAACTGACACACGCACGTACCACCAACCAAAATCCACTTCCCGTAGATTCTTGCAGTCAGCGAGGGCATCGATACCTTGTGATGTAAGAGTGTGTGCCTTCCATAAATCTATACTCTCCAAATCTGGGCACGAGTTTCTTAATTCCATTGCAACTTCATCTACGTTCAGATACTTGTCCGTGCCTCCTATATGTAAGTGACGCATCCGTCGATTTTTTCGCAATATCTTGCAAAGAGTTTGAGTTTTTATCCGCGTTCTATAAAGATCTAAACGCTCCAGCGATTCAAGATTTTCAAGACACAAAAATCCTTGGTCCTTTATCGAGTCACAATTACGTAGACTCAATTCTAAAAAAAATAATAATAATAAATGTACGTATTAGTTATATATAATTCATATGTAACAATAGTAATCATATTTATATACATACCATTCAAATTTTTGCATACCGTCGAAATTTTAAGCATGGCAGAGTCGTCAATACACGAGCAGCAATCTAATCGTAAGTGCGTTAAGAGACTACCGCAAGTGTCAAGAAATTTTTCGAGATCCGAGACAGAAAAGCTGTCGCACCACGAAAGATCCAATCGTCGCAAATATTTGCATTTGAATGCCAAATAGTGCAACGCCTTTGTACTAATAATATGCCAATACGGCTTTAGATTCAAACTTTTATAGAGCAGAGGGTCTTGTACTAAATTATTGAAATATTTATTTACTCTGCCCATATTACACAACGACATCAAGTCTAAATTTCTTAATATTTTTATCATTATTTCATGCTGAAAAGGTAAAATATAAAGTCTCAATAAATAGGACATTACAATAAAGTCATTATGAGAAACAGATTTCTTAGAATACTTTACAGGAAGCACGGAAAAACTGCCATGTGTTGACTTCTTGGATTCATCCAAAGAAACTCGATTGTTCGTAAATTTTGAAAGTTCTTCTGATAAAAAGTGTTGCATACTACTAGATCCCTCTTTAAGAGGTGGTACATAGTAATAAAGTGGTCCTAATTGAGATATTAGCTTGCTCTTGTAGAGATTCAATACTCTGCCACTAGAAATGACATTGGTAAAAATTATGTTCATTATTAACAAAAAAAAAAGAGTATTGTATTTAATGTTGACAATTATAATACCTTTTATCGCAAAACATGTTTGGCAATGTAATACAATGTTCATCGAATGTTTTCTTAAGATGAATTATATCCATGTGTGCATCTTCATAATCCGGCGTTAAATTATGTATGTCCCAACGGCAAGGATACTTGCAATTGATGCTTTTTAATAAATTGGTTATACTCCGTTTGTGGGATTGATCTTTCGGAAGAATCAATTCTGTTGTTCCGATGAGCAGTACAGCATCTAGCTCTGTGTAATAGTCCAATAAGCTGTGGTTAAACTCCAGTCTGAGTGTTTTAGTTTTAAAATCACACGACCGTAAAGGTGGGGAAAACATCCGTGACGTCGAAGGAACAATCTGAGGCGGTCCATTCCACAATAGAAACCAACGATCGTTAGGATCTTGAGCCCAAATTCGAACTACACTCCCGGGATTATATACTTCGTATATAGAGACTCTAATTGGGTATACAGCTACAGCATACTCAACATCTTCAAGAAGGAAAAAATAATTATATATTCTCTTCTAAACAAAAGCGTATCTACTTTTGTCTCGTATTTGTCAAAATTCAAATATTACGTACTAATATAATCTTGGCTCACAACCTCCATATTATTTTGTGGCATATAATCGATTGATCTCGAAGGTGCTTTGTCCCACCATGGTCCATAAGTTCTCTATAATAAAAAGTAAGCCAGAAAAGTGCCAAAACTAATAAGATCTTGTAGCATTAAATTAGATTGCTATTATTAAGATAACATGTGGCTCTATGTGGAAATAATCGAATCGCACGCGATGGGTCCTAAATTCTATCCTAATAACCCTCATCTCATGTATGTATATTATCACCCATTTTGGAAATTCATATTTCAAAAAAGTCAGAAAAGTTACGATTGTTTTCTATAAGCTGATAACGAATAACGACAGAAAATATATACATACCATGGCAAACGTCTGTGGAAAATCTCCATACTCTGGAAACTTACTGTATGACCCAATTATGTTAGCAGCGGCGTAAGATATGCTGTTACTGCCGCCGTACTGAGAACTAAAGCTAAGAACATTCTTTACAAATTGTTGGACAAGGGAGGCAAAAAAAGGAGAATGTTCGCCTATTGGTTGGCTATACACACTAATCCCCTTCATATCATTATAATGTAAAGAAGAAGAAGGCATATTCTCTCTCTGAAAGAAGATAAAACATAGAAAATAATATGCGTGCTTTTTTAAATATATATACTAGATGCTAGATTTTAATACGTATAACTGTCATATTATAAAAATTTGTAGTACCGTTAAGATGGGTAACAAAGAAGTCCTTCTTTTGGACTCCTCATCCTCCTCATTAAGATCTGCCATCAGATCTCCCAACTCTATACGGTCAATATTAAGTACGTATAGTGATGCAGAAGTCAAGTCAATTCCATCAAAATTAAGTGTTTCTGTAACTGAAACGGTTACATCGTTATATACACATGTACGATGCCTATGGGTGAACTGAGTGTGACAAAAACACAATATCGACTTATAGAATACAAGATGCGATGACGTATCCAAACAATATGATAAACTTTGCTTAATATCTATAACACAGACTTATCCAGATAAATTATGCACAATGGGAAACGTAAGAGAAATAATGCGCACCTCTCTTAAAGAACAAGCGATTACTTCTTCTCGTTTCTTCTCACATCACTTGAAAAGAACAGCGTTATAAGAAGATAACACGTGTCAATAATGACAGAGTACGAATGTATGCAATGTACATTTTCGGAAAAATGTTTCACAGGCCCCTTTTGCGTTTCATCTAACCAATCTAACCACTGTGTCAAGTATCACGTCACTACTATTTACAATTTACATGAAAGTGATCGGTCACGCGCGCGCGCGCGCGCGCGTGCGCGTGCTGGGGTCGACGCATGCGTCGGAAAATTCCGCGATCTGGGGTTACTGCATGCGGCCTGGTGCCTGGTGCCCCTGGTGGGTCCGGTGTGTACCCCTGACCCGAAGGTCTGCTGCTGGTAAACATTAGAGCTCGAGAGCTATAAAACGGGCCTGGCGTGTTCCAGCGGCATTACATATTAATCCTATTGTTATATATTATAATATTAGGTGTATATATAATTAGGATCACAATGGTAAGGATTTGCGTTTGATGCCTGGCGTCCGGCCGACGATTCCGTGTCCGGGTCGGCTAACCTTCAAGCGCGATCTCACGACGACCTCTTTCCCGTTTTGCAGGACGTATTTCTAATGATCAGGCGAAAAAAATTGACGATATTCACCGACGCGAAGGACGACACCACGGTCCTCGAGCTGAAGAAGATGATCGAAGGTAAAGCACGCGTATCTCTCGCGAGCACACCTGTGACAACGGATCGTCCTCTCGACATGTCGCTCGGCGATTCGTAATTGAATGATTATTGCTTCAATAAAGCGACTTTCCTCTCGATTCGTTGAGTGAACGCAGGGTCAGGCCTGATCAGTGATATATATAGAATAAATTGTGTTAATAGAGAATAGAGTAATTTTATATATGTATCTCAAGTATACGATAATAGTATACTTGACATAAACTGTATAAAAACATGAAGAAAATTTATGTAAACTTTAATCTTTCTGGAATAATAGATTTTTTACTTGAAGTACTTTGATCTTGAGATTGAAAAATGAGCCCAGGAGACGAAGAATTTTAAAAATTAAAGAATCTGGAAAATTATAAGATCAACTAATTAGGACAAGTAACAAAGATGAAATGTAGAATGCACGTTACAGTAAAAATTGAAGATAAAATACTATAGAAATCATCCATATTTAATTCGTATATATTTTTCGTAAAAAATATTCTGAATAATTAAATGAGTTTTTTACCAGAAATTTTCACCTATATAATTTTATTCAGAATT
This sequence comes from Temnothorax curvispinosus, assembly GCF_003070985.1. Lineage (NCBI taxonomy): Eukaryota > Metazoa > Arthropoda > Insecta > Hymenoptera > Formicidae > Temnothorax > Temnothorax curvispinosus. The sequence goes on along the minus strand of NW_020211980.1, from coordinate 93,867 downwards.
TTACATTTATTGTCAATGAACTATTTAACGTGAGATACACATCTTCCTTGACTTTTACACACATTGCCGTTGAGCTGAACACTATTACTGTCAAAGTTGTTTAGCTTTAATAATTAATTGAATAGATGAATACTTTCATGACAATAAACATGTTACATATTTGTTATAACACAATCAACGTTTTACTCGAATACTTACTATCATTGTTACCTAATTTGTTTTCTTTTTTTATTCTTTGATTATTTTAACAAATCTGATTTATTCTATTATGGTCCTGATTCTAATCTGACTTGAATGATTGTTGACGAAAGAGGACATTTCAGTGACATTGTCATAAGTCATCAAAGATTGAGTAACCTTTGAAAGATTTAGGCTTGTTGTTTATTAAGAAATAATAACAGATAGTGTGTTGATTAATGATTGGAAGCACTGAAAGATTCATAAAAAAATAAATCATTTTTTAATATTGCAATTAATACACCCTCTTCTTCTTCTTCACAGGTATAATGAAAGTACCACCGGCAAATCAACAGCTATTCAACAAGGACAACCTTCTAATGTCGGACAACAAGACTTTACAGGATTATGGACTGACATCGTCAACTGCGAAAGCGCAATGTCCTGCGTTAGTCGGTTTAGCTCTGCGTCAGCCTGATGGTCAGTTTGAAACTCTCGAAATGACACCCTTCTCACTACCGCCGGACCTCCCTGACGTTATGAAATCCCAAGAGAACAATGGCCAAGAGCAGTCACCTTGAAACGACGCGGACGATGTTGCGTCAATCGACGATGAAGTTTTGTGTTCTGCGCAATTTAGTAATCGTCAGGACAGCTCTGGATGGTAAAAAAAAAGGGGGGGGCAAAGGGAAATCTTACGTACCACGTATGTGAAATATTAGAGTGTGAATATTATGGTAACGAATACCGTATGAATATTAGATACATGCAACTTTACACGAGTATTCAGAGCTGCAAAAAATTTTTCAATATTCAATTCAATGAGGATGCTATATAGTCATGCGATCTTCAGTCTTGTAAGGACATGTGATGAGTACTAATTTGTACTTGATTATTAGACTGAAAGTGATAATAAAAGTAAAAAAAATTCTGCTCACTATTGCGCATCAAACCAAATTAATATAGCTATAAAATTAACATAAGTGTTTTGTTATGGTCAAAATGCGAGATATAAATACCTCAACTTACATTTAAGTTACAGGTATAGCTTAATTATTTTAAAATACCTTTTTATAATGATTCAAATTGAATATCCTGTTCATCTGTGCTTTATATTATTTTCGCTTATACGTCCTTGTACCGCAAGGAAAACCAAATAAGATGCAATATTTTGTAAAATACACATTACATTTTTTATTTAATATATATGACCCTGTAATGTGGATATCTAAATTGCAAGTTCGGTAGTCACGTTGGTAGTGGCATATAAGGCAGACTGGATCTGAGCTGATATACAATACACAATCGTAATTGTAAAATATAATGCTCTAATTAATGATCTTTAGTTCTGTAATATTGTATCCTATTAATTATTGTCTAACTTATACAGTTTTATAACTAATGGCAACACCATTAACTGTACGTTACGATAAGACTTGTAACAACACACCGCAAATAATGTCATGCTACATGACATTAGCAGAAAAAAAATATATTGTATATGATTACATACTTTTATTTAATATTTAAAAAAATTCCTCTGGCATTTATTTATTATTCATACACACATTTAAATTCTCTCCAATAGAATTGCATGCTAAATTAGTGGAATAAAATTCAGTAATAAAATAAAATTTATTGTTAATTGCTTAAGTTCTTATATTTGCTAAATGGTTTTAAGGATGGTAAATACTGCGTGGGAGAATAGTTTCTTAGTCCTACTCAGAGATCTTATCTGAGGATGGTTCACCGTTTTGTAGTAAGCATCATGCGTACCATATGTTGTCGGTACTGTTGGCCCGATTGTGTTGAGGACGTAAACACTTCTTCTCGATAACCTGGAGGGATAGTGTCTCTTCGATCATTCCGATTATTGATGTATTCGACGGGTGGGGTGTTGATACAACACCACTCAGCAATTAAGCCCGGTGTCAGTCCTTCTTTGAATAGATTGGGAGTGTACACGAGACCGAGACCATAAGCTGAGGCCAAATCCTGACCTCCAAAATTGGCGAAAGAGTAGATTTCTCCTCGCTTCTGCGTTGTTTCAGTGGCAGGGATGGGTTTCTGCATGATCGCTTGAGTTATGGATCCAGACTCTGCCATTGTTGTTATATCTAGCCGAGTTGTTTTAAAAGTCTTAGTCCGGGAAAGAATACCAGAAATGCTGCGAATAAAATCTAAATTAATTCCGGTATTCGGTAGTGAGACAGGGAATTCTTCAGAAGTAATTCCAGCGAAAAAAGCAAAGTTTTTGGCCTCTTCACATCTCGCACCTAATGGTTTAAAACCGAGTAGATTTTCATTAGGTATTATGTTGTCGGCAGGACGCTCTAAAGATGAATGATAACGTCCTGGAGGGTCATTACTGATTGAATGACGAACGGATTCCGATGTTACTCCGAGACAAGGTATTTCCTCATAAAGATTATGAGTGTCAGCAGAAATAGGTCCGTAGTAGCCTCCAAAGCCTTGAACGACTTCAGTAGGCAGGGGGGGAAACTCCGAACAGAGATGTGCCCCAGTTAGGGTTTGGATTCTTCCAAACATGAGCAGCTGAAGCATAAATGGTTCAGGTACATAAAGGGAGCATCCAGTAATGATCGATAAGAGTCGTTCCTCTTCTTGTGTTAACACGTCGTGAGCCAAACATTTCAGCTTGGTAATCCTAAACCACAGTAGTGCAGTAGCATAATAATCCAGATATTCTGGTACTATGCTTTTCTGGATATTGAAGTCGTCTGTTATTAATTCGCGATAAACATAACGACTCACTTCGATTAAGGATGACGCGGCTGGTGTCATGCGTCTGTTAGCGTTCACTTCACGTATGCCGATACCATGAGCGAAGACAGAATTTCTCACAGGATCATCATCTGCTAAGACTACGCATTTCAGTTGATCAGACGTAGGTATATTGGTAGGCTTGTTAAGTGTGCAAGGTAGCTGGAGTTTTGGCTTACCTCCTGGCGCTCGTTGCCCTTGAGGTTGTGGCTGTTGTTGCCTGCCTCGTGGACGCGCTATAGCATCTGGATCTATCATATTTTTGGCCTTTCCTCGATATATTTTAGGTTGACCTTGTAGCTGTTGTTGGGCAGCAGATTGGGGGGCGTTTTTGTTTTGCAATGCAATTGAATTCTCCAAGGATACTGTAAGGATGTCCGAATGAATTGAAGAGATGATTCTTGGGTATATATACATATATATTTTAATGAACTTTCGTATAATACCTTTCGGAACGAACGTAACTGGCGATTGACTACTGGCGAAGCTCTGATCTCTGACTCGACTCTCCAAGACCGAACTTGCACGGATCTGCACGCAGCACGACGACCGTTGAAACGGTTGAAAAACGCGCCTCGCGCCCCAAGATCCCTATAGTTACGTTACCTAGGGACCCTCTACAAGCGCCTATTGCGCCCTTCGTATATCCATGATGAACTACACATGCATTGCGACACTAGCGCGGCCTTACGCCATGAACCATTAACCAAATATTTCTAAATTTCTTACAATACTAAAGGTTTGCGAACTTCGCACCTCAGTAAAACTGGGAGATTTCCATTACAAAATCCTTATAAATATATTTTTTACTCGGCACATAATGGCCTCCTTCGTGCCGTACCTCCTTCTTATTTGGGAAGAGACTACTGATTTGCTCTGCCATTACTATACAAATAATAATTGTATTAACCATTGAAGCAAACATCGAATGAGATTTCTTATTCAACATCACGAATTATGTATTAACAATATTAAACCTCTTAGTATTTTAGTAATATTGAATGTTATTACATTAATAATATTAAATTATTGATCATATACCTGTCGGAATGACTTGATCATTCTCTCCATAAATATGCAAAGAAGGTATATCGATTTCTTCGTCGTAATACTTTGCGTGAGGTGCACACAGTGACTTGAAGCCAGATATCATAATAGCAAAGTCAAACTCAATTTGTAATACTGCAAGATGGCAATTACATATTAATTTTACATATGTAGGCATACATGTTTGCATATAATAACATGCGTTAATGTATATTATTTTACTTTTCTTCTTCTTCATTGCACATAGTATAGAGACAAAAGCAGCTCCTTGTGAGAAACCTAATATGCCATCGAAAGGACCTTGTTCCAAGAATGCCTTCTCGATCACAGCTACACTCTCATCAAATCCTACACATAAGTCGCTAGGTACTCTGGCTTTAAACACATGATCCTCTGTATTAAACCACCATCCGTATCCTATAATTCATACGTAGCAAAATCGTTAATGTTCATCGAGTCACGTTGCAATCACCGCGCAGGGTGATGATGGGAGAAACTTTGTGATTTTACTAATATTTCTTTCACACCATTTTCATCCGTATCCACTTGATCAGTTCCATCCTGGGATGGGACCTTATGCGGCGCTCTTACAAACGTGAAATCTATTTCTTTTTTAAATCCTTTTCTCAATGCTCCCAATTTAGCACTGAAGATCACGTCCGATTGCCTATAACCGTGAAGCGCTAGTATCTAAAGTAAGGGAAATATTCCACACTATGTATGTGCGTTAATTTAGTTTTATGTCATCGCGTCAATAATTATTTACCCGCAATTTCGATCCACTGGCCAGCATCGTTCGGCTCTTGAGATAAACAATCGACACACGTTCGGCGGCGTGTCTCTCATGTCAAAAGGTTAGTGTAGATGAGTGTATACAATACACTTACACAGAACCTCCATATTCTTAAATATTCTATTAATTGCTTCCAAAGACAAATTTTTACAGTAGAAAAGTCAATTAAGAATATAGAAATTTGATTGTTATACGCGCATAACTTGGATGAATACATTTTTTATAGGAAAAGAAAGAACCCATGTGATAAAATATCAATTTAAATTGTTTATTAACACTAAATCTATCTTTTCTTTCAGGAGATGGAAAAAGAAGTAAACTTTATAAAAAAATATCAATATTTCATACACACTCACAGCTTGGACTTTTCTAATTTAAAACAAAGAAAATTGAATACACTTCCATCGTATTGCCATCGCGCTAAGATTACTGTAACGAAAACGGTCAGCACACAACACGTCTTGTGTACTCTTAAAACTCTCTTCTCTTTTATAAACTCGAATAAATCATTTCAAAATAGAAAATGATTACAATTTTATAGATTTAATTGTACGTTTTTTTTTTATAATTAAAGATCGTTAGTATTTAAAGGTCACTAAGATCCACAGCTTCAATTTGCGAATTGAGATTCGCCGAATTTTCATTACTTTCAAGGTCTTTTGGTTCTGCATCTCTGGGAACATCCAATTTCGACCAGGAACCAATGTCAGCCTTCTTCAATTTAATTTCTACTTTGGTTGGCAGCATATGTACACTACTTTGCTCGACGTTGACAATCTAAAAAGAGCAGAAAAACGTACATTGTAAAATACCGATTTAATTTCGTTAGCTACTCGTTCGAAATTAAAGCACTAAAACTAACACGTACCCCTCTCAATTCTATATCAAGATTATATCTCGAATTTTCTTCTACAAAGAATAATTCTACAGTCAGATGAATGGGATTTAATTTTATGAAAGACTGACTGGCCAGGTATTTTTTCGCGAATATAGAAACGACCACGTGTGATCCGGTTTGATGCCAATCCATCCTACATTGAGCCTTCTTTCCTACATTCTGGAGAAAAAAAAATGAATTTTACTTATACGTCGAAAATTATAAAAGAAAAATATTAAATAAAATTTTGCTTGTCTAAACGATATACCTTGGAAAACCATACGTGTCTGCCTTGCGTACAGCCTGGCTGTTCCAGAAACGTAGAAAACTCTGTGGTTTTTTTCTGACAGCAAGACCAATATTTCAAACCTTCGTGAAAGATAGGCACACCAGGATGATAATTGCAAACCTCCTTGTCAGAGGCAATTCCCTCATAAGTCCCTTTGCAGGAATTGTTTTTACAAGTTTGACCTATCTGTACCGTATTGTCTGTCGGTTTGTCAGCTTCTAAAGCTGTCAACCCTTTAAGATAAGACAATTCTATTTCTAGCAGAGCGGGAGATATCGTCGGCGACAGCATGAGCTGTGGCGCATCGAAGGAAGGCCTCGCTAAGGCTGCTCTGTTACTTAGAGGCTTTGTGACGACCTGTATCACTTCGCCAGCTTTACTTTTATCGACCGGCGGTTTTTCCGGTTCCGGCGGTTTATCGTTCGAGTGCTTCGACCTCGTGCATCCCTTGATGTTCAAGAACTCGGTAAAGTCTGTACACTTCTTGCTGCAACAGGACCATCCCTTGTACGCGTCGTGAAACACCGGATGTCCCGGATGGTGAAGGCAAGCGTCTGCGAAAGAGACGCAAGAGCATTGTTTTTCCTCTCGTACGTGCTGTTAATTTAATGTAAAAAGAAATAGCAATCGCAGATTTGCAGAAAAACCACCGTATAACCTACCGTCCTTGTTATCTCTCGGATCGAATTTCTTTCCACAGCCACGGTGATAACAATGCAACAGATCTATCTCCTGTGACATCTTGGCAGTATCCCGTTTGACGTTTGACTTATTTGTCCCGTCAAGTTTCGGAGAGGAGCACGAGAGCAACCTCGATAAATATAAATCTCTCCCTCTCTCTCTCTCAACACGAACACCTTTCCCAGCTTTGTTACTAGCACACGCTCTAACCTCCAAAGTCCAAATTCCAAGCCAATAGCTCAAATGGTATGGTAGGATAGAAATAAAAGTGTGTAGCGCAAACTTCCCACACATCCACCTCACCTGGTAACTGGTTCACTTTGGTTCGTGATTTTCCGAGCTAGACGGCGCTGAAGATAGTCCCCCTTTTTTTCGATACGTTTGATTTAAAAGGAAAGAAACCGTCGAATCTGTTACCGTGACCGCCGAGTCATCAGTCATCAGTCGCCGATTGTCGCATTTTGGTCTCAGACCGTAAATTACTGCGGAGTGTCTCAAGAACAAGGAAAAATGAAAAGAACGAAACCATCCGCAAAGTCTACAAAGTTGCCCAGGTAAGCGAGAAATGAGAAATCGCATGTCTGTTTTGGTTCTGTTAAGAAGCTCGTCCGTTATTACAATATTGATATAAATCTTTATTGTTATTCTCCATTGTGTATAACACGAGAAATCTTATTTTCTAGCGGCTCAAAAAACATTGGTACTCAGACCGAAAATATTGATAGTCTTCTGGAAGTTGCCAAGTTAGAAGAGCAAGTGAGAGTGCTGCAACTGGAAAATAATGTTCTGCGAAAACACGTGGGAAGCTCTAACAAGTCTGATTACGTTGTACGTGGTCAGAGGCCACTTCCTCTCACTCCACGAGCAACAGCAACAGCTACAATTAATTACGTTGTACGTGGTCAGAGGCCACTTCCTCTCACTCCACGAGCAACAGCAACAGCTACAATTAAAAGTCCAGTTGAGAAGTCTGGCTGTAGCTGTAAAGGGAGTTGTTCCTCACGAATTTGTGGTTGCGTAAAGAAGAGCAACAAATGTGCTCCACCATGTAAATGTGATATTAAAATATGTCAAAATCAGGTAAGATTATCATTCAAATGTATGATGTTTTTATTACGTATATAGTAACTAGAAAAGAAATTTTATTGATATTTTACAGAAACCACGTGACCAAGAAAACAAAGAAAATGTTAATAGAACTGATATGGAAACTCCTAAGAAACAAAAAGAGGAAAACGAAGCTGTTGGAAGAATTAAAAACAATAGGGGCTTGTTTAGTCCAGAGATGAGAGAGCTTTACAAAGACCACCTCGAAGAAGGTCAATTTAGTGATATTTGTTTTACTCCTAAGGAAAAGAACACACGTGCCAAGAACTCCCAAACAAATGTAGAAAATATCAATAATGTGGAATTGAAGAAAAAGAGAAGGGAGAAGAAAGAAGAGAACGATAAAAAGCAGCCAGAATCAACGGAAAAGGTAGAAAGTTTTTAGAGTATCTTAGAAAATTGTACAAGATACATATAATTCATTTTTACCAAAAATCATTTATCTTCTACATTGAGTTATTATTAAAAATATCGTAGAAACTTGGAATGATATTTTAAAAATCCAAAAAGTTATTTAATATCATATTTACAAAACGATCTAAAAAATTATCTGTCAAAAGAACTAATATATAATTCTGTAAGATTCTACAAGGTACCTATTTCTTTTTTGCTTAATAAGGTTGATTTATTAACATATTAATTTATTCTTTTTTTATATTTACAGGTAATATTTAATCCAATGAAACCAAGACATGTATTATCACGGACACCACCAAACGGTAAGAAGCTTGAGAAATCACTGGAGGTCGAGAACACAATTCAGCCCCAATTGCATTCCGAGCCAGCTCAAAAAGTAGTTGAAGGTATATTAAATTTTTTTAGTGAAATTAATAAAAAATTGCACTGTTTATAAAATAATAAATTTAGAATTTTTTTTTGTCTGTCGTTCTTTTATGAACTCTTCCCATCTTGTTAATCATTATATATTATTATATTTTTCTCAGTTTTAAATGTGCCAATATATATAATACATGTATAAGATAATATTTGAAGTTAAGAAGAAAGCAATTAACAGAAGAATAAATCAATAAATTGTGTTGCAGTTAGTCATATTTGTAAGGTATAGTTTCTTTGTTTAAATTTGTTAAATATTTGTTTATAATTCAAAACCTATAAATTTTATTATGGAATAACTATTATGGAGTAACAAAAATGTTTTTTTATAATATTAAGAACTGATTACGAGATGTTAAGGGGAATTGTATAAATAATGTACGTATTTTTAAAAATAATTCAAAAATTATTCTACTGTAATGCATTTCAGATATTAAAGAAGGAGAAGTCGATTGGGAAGAGCACACCGCGCAATTAATTCCATGTAAAAAATGCAAGAGAACTTTTTTACCCAATCGGATCCAGAAACACGAAGCTTGCTGTAAAAAGGTTTAAATATTGACAAAACAAAAATTGTTTAGACTTTTTTTTAACTCTTAACATGTTGATGACATTCACTTTATGATTTTGATTTATGATTTTGCGTTTATCTTTTAATTTTATCTTCCAAGACAATACATGAAATAACGTTAAATATAGTATAAAAATCGTGTGTGATGACATTCATAGATTGTTGTAAGTTAACAATTTTCTGTAAATATATTCTGATTCTTGTATGTAAATCAAATAGATTTAGTAATTTCGCGTAAAACCGATCGTATTTTAGTAGCAAGAAGTTATTGAATATGTGAGAAACTTGCGAGTGGTTTGGCGATGTTAAAATAATCCTTTGTATTATTTATATTTTTTATGTGATTTTGGGAATATGCTGCGCCACAAATAAATATACATTATACATACATACAAAAAACGTAATAATTATAAAATATGGAATTAATACAATTCTATCTTTAGAAACCTCTCTTAATTCTTAAACTAAACTTCTAGTTTCAAAAGTTTTCTAAACTGAATTCGTCCCTTTGTTCAGTTTTCAAGATGTTTCAACCATCGGAACAACAAGTACATTTGTAAATATTATTTTTTTTAATTAAAAATCGGAAAAAAGTGATTAGAAATGCTTATCGATAATTATTCAAATTTAACCGCTTCTAGAACTCGGAAGTAGCGGCGCGGCGGTTGTGCGACTCGGGACAATTTTTCTTTTTATGCTAGGTCTACAATGCGAGTCGTAAAGTCGTGAGTCATAAGAATTGACCAATCACAATCGAATTTGAGGAGAATAATCGACTGTGATTGGTCAATTCTTACGACTCACGACTTTACGACTCGCATTGTAGAGCTAGCATTACCGCTTCGTCTCTTTGTAAAATTTCGTCGATGCTTTCGCGAATGTGCCATCTTTGATGTTTTGATCTCCATTTAATTCAAATCGAACCGTACATACATACGTTGTGATAAGATATGGAACAGTTTAATGATATCTTGCGGCCGCATGTTCGAGCCAGCAAAGTTAAGCTGTCATATGTGGACGAATTATTTCCGGACTTCAAGGATAATTCGTACATCGTCCTTCATAAAAATGTGAGTGATCAAATAAAAAAAACCTCGCTTCCCTTCCACGACTTTTGCATACAATATGACAGAGCGATCTGCCTCAGGTTCCTGGCATGCGGCACCCCTCGGACCACGGGAAGAACGAAGGAACCTTCGACGAGTACTCGACGAGTAATGAGACGCGTGTTTAACTTTAGAGGTTATTTTCACTCCACTGGAAATACAAACAAGTTTGAAATGTTCTTTAGGCCATGACGTCAGCGGGTCGCCTCTGGAGTATTCGTTTGACAACTGCGATTTCGACGACACCGTCGTTATAATGAGACAAAATTGGCGGAAAGAAGAGGAATCGTATTTGCCACTGAGCAGAACGGACGCATGGTGCGTACAGAGTCAATAATGTCATTAAGAGATATCTCTGATATCCAATATAATATTCAAAAGGATTGATAAAAGATATTTCTAATATTTGACAAGACACACTTATTTATTTTTTCTAGTAACGCCCTGAACGCATGTCTGGAACATGTTGACCGTAATACTTTGCCAATATTAGCTCTCTGCGATGGAAAAGATCCTAAGCGGAGCAGGCTTATTGGCGCCGTTGTCTCCCAAGATTGGTTTACCACGCTGGAAGCTGTTTCTACTGGTACGACAAGCTTGGCCGCAGTAAGAAACGATTGTCATAAAATTATGCAGGAACATCTTAAACAATCGTTTACACAGAACCTTAACAATGTACGTAATATACAAGAGTTTAACATTGGAGCATTATAACATTGCAGATTTAATTGATTTTCGATATGTGTAGATTAAAATATCTGTGTTCAGTGCTGTTGACTTGCTTGGAATGAAACAAGAAACGATTGATTGGGATAAGACCGCCAAAAGCGATTTCGAAGGAAGCATTAACATTGAAATGCATTCAAATAGCTTGGATTCGAGGCCATCGAAAAATACTTTGGTATGTAAGCGCGAAAAGAGTACACAAGAATATATATTGTATGTGTTCTCGTATTTGTACAAATATTTTTTGTAGATAGCTCAAATAAATGCCGGATGGAAAGATAGCCCGTTAAAGGAACTGAGAGACCAGCTATTTTTATTAATCCAATATTTATCAACGATAGATGAGTGCAAGAAAAATATGGGAGTGCAGAACCCGATAAAATTCACAACGCCATATTCAGAGGTAGATAAATCTCTCTACATCCCTTTAAAAACGTTTCGATTTATTTTTTATATCTTGAATTATATGCGGCAATGTTTTAGGAACACGACATTGTAACCGAAAAATTAAATCTTTTACTGAACGGAGATTTCAGTTTTCGGAAGTCTGATAATGTTAAGGAAAGCAGTCGTATTGCCAAGGAGAATACTGAAATTGACGCGAAACTACAGGAACGTGTACAAAACGTTTTTCTGAGACATGATGGAGATTTTACTGACTTCTTGTGGGAAATACTTATAAGTGAGTGAAATTCATCAAACGTATTGCTTTTATATATATATATATATATATTATATATATTGTTGACTAATCGGGTATTTTTCTCAACACACAAAGAGGCTTCAGCATATCCGCAAATGATTAACTACGTTGAAACAGTTTTGATGGAAATTCTCGAGCATAAGTTTATACCACAGGTAATGAACGAAATATACACTTTTTCGCCCGGCTTCTCAGTTATAATTATAAACGATTGACGAATTTGTAAACATTTTGGCACATTTGTCAGATCAACGATACAAATTCAACGAGATTTGTGAAGTGTATTTCCAATCTGCATCATCAAGAAACGACATCCCATTTGTTAGTGGGAAGTGTACCGTTAGAGCTTGTCGTAGATATGGGATTCGAGAAGCTCACTCGTGATTATTTATACATTCTGAGAGGAGCGCGATTTGTCGATCTACATGATATTCGGCAGAGACTAAGCGATATATCTTCTGGAATATTCAACACAGAGAGTTATAGGTAATAAAATACGGGATACATTCTGTAAATTGAACAGAATCGGGATCAAAATTGGCGTTAATTGCGACTTCATTAATTACTTGCAGGAATAAGTTGATTACGTTAGCGCAAATTCACATCTGTTTGGAATGCATGCTACTTATTGAAGGGCATCTGGAATTTCCGATTGAGAGCCTGCAAAGCCTGTTTGCTTACGCTTACAAAGAATTCGTTTCTGCACAGTCTCCCTTACAGCATCATACTGAGCTTTGTAGCCAAATTTTTACTTTGACGGTACCGCTACCTAACGCGTTGGCTAATGAATTGAACAAGATGTAAGTAAAATTTTTCCGTGATAGTATCGTTGATATATAAAAAAAAAAAAATTATTTGTATGTGGAATAATACAAAACTGTAGTAAATACTAATGTAAAACACTGCGTATCTATCTTATTACAGGAATCCCTCTGTATGGAGAGCTTCTGTTTCATCTCATACTGCCGGGTCGATGCTAACGACTACCACTTATTATAACAAAATACCTATCTTTCCAACAAATATATATTCTACTGGTAAAGCAAATAAGAAACAAAAATAAGAAATTTATACCGTATAAAAAGATTGAGTTCTACTAATTTTATTCTGTTTTCTTTTCTCTTCAGACGATGTAAATGTACAAGAGGAAATAGTTTACGGTATAAGCGCAATATCATCATCGGCGAGATGTAAGTGGCTATGAAACGCATCGCTCTTGAACTTCAAGAAACGAATAAAAACTTGAGAATTCGTGCAATTTTGAATAAACGGGACATGGTGCGTGATGTAATTGAACGTTTAATAATTAATAAAATAAAAGTTATAAAAGCAATCTCATAAATCTTCAAATACAGTTACATGTATTAGATGTATAAATATAACTACATTTATGAGTGTTTGTACTCTCAGTCATTGACAATATACACTCGAGCATGCTATTAATCATTCTCCGCGATCGACACAAATCTTATTAAATTATCGTACTGTGAAAAGTACATATATTTTTTTTTCTTTTAAAGGATTATTCTCAATGTACAAAAGTATATTGCATTTAAAATTCCTCGTTCAATTCGAGGTGAATTTCGTAATCGATATTAAAATGAGTTCGTCACACGCGATAAAAACTTTTTACAGGATACACAATTAATACTACGGTAGTTGAACGTTACTACAATCCAATTTCAATGTGCTTCGGTGGTTATCTAGGACAAATGTCATTTAAAAGCTTTTCTTTCTCGTGAGTCGCTAAACAAAGCATTGAGTTTTCATAGTAAGTACACAGTATCAACAACGTATTACGAAAAATGCAGGCAGGGTGATTAAGGCATATCTTTTTTTTTTTTAACTTTAATACTGCGATGTGTCTACGTCGTCCATCCCGGAGACACTGGCCTGCTCCAGTACCTCGAGTAGCTTCTGCATCTCCATAGAGTCAGACGAATTATCGAGCGTTCTTTCCAAAGCACGCACGTACGACATGCATGTCCGTCCCTCGTGATCCAGATTTTGTGGATTCGCTTTATGCTGCAAAATTCGCGATAACACGGCGCTATAGCAGGGCAATGACAAAATGCGTTTTAGATAAATGAAAAAGGACCGCTCACCCATATTAAAAGTTGCGCCATCGCCAAATTCCCGGTCGCGCAGGCCAGATGTAACGGCGTTCGCAGATCTTCCGTGCTGACCGAGATATTGATATCCTCGTAATTACAGCGGGCCAAACATAACGTAAAGGCTCTCATGTCTCCCCTGTATATACGGAGATAGTAAGATCGCGGGAACACACTCACGCTTAATCGACATCTGCGCCCGGTTAGAGAAGTGAGATACTTTACCGGCAAACCGAATCGATGAGCAATTTTCCTAAAGAGATGTTCGGGTTGATCGGCGGCAGGAAGAGTTTATCCTCGTACTTCCATCTGATCCACTGCTCTTTCTCTTCCCTCGACGAATCCGAGACGGGTTTTTGCTTCCCATTTAAACAATATTCCCAGATGCTGTTCGCTATATCGTTACCAAGGGCCAGCATGACGCTTAGGTGACCTGCGCTAAAATCGTCGTTAAAGATACATCATTAAATAACTTCGACAATACGGGCCAAGTAGAATCGAACGCGTGTTAGTAACGCGCGTAAAACTTTGCATCATACTTACGACCAGTCATCCAAATCCAAAGACCGTACCTTAGATATGTGCGAACCTAAGTTTCTGTGAATACCGGAGCATTCAATGCACACCAAAACGCCTAGATTAAGGCTGGCCCAATCGGGATCTGAAGCAAAGAATTGTAATCATAGAGAGATGTGTGTACGCGGGTCATTATTCGCGCGGTAATTAATAAGACGAAAATCCACTCACTCGGCGCACCGCAATCAACGCATGCGTCATTCCCCGAAACTTTGTTCTTTATGCAGTGCATCTTGAAAGCGTCAGTTTCATTCTTCTTGTCGCCGTCGCTATTCTGCAAGCTCGACAGTATTTGTTGCTCTATCGCAGTAATCCAGCTGTCCCTCTCTTCGGTATTGTTTGCCTCAAAGTGCCAAGTTTTGTTCTCCAAGGAGATGATGGAAAATTCAAAACTATCTTCTGGAAAAAGAAAGGGTATGTTGGGTATGTTAATGTCAAAAATAATAAAAAAAAGTGTATTAAAATCGGTTAATCATACATAGAACGCAAAATGCAATACCTTGGGCATTATATGATTTAGAGCCTTTTGGCGTTTTGCCAGGTACCTTAACAGTAACGTATTGCAAAAGTATTTCTTTGCCATTAGTATCGTTCATGTAATCCTGAAAATGCCTTTTTGTAGTAAATATATCGCATAAATGAACAAAGGCGATAAAGCAGGCAGCTACTATATACTATAACCGATAATTACGTGCAAGCTCGAATGATACGTTAAACGGCCATCCTCTAATAACGTGACGTATTTCTTCTTCCATTCTTTCAACGATTTGCTGCTTCGTTTAAACAGATAACCTTGTTTCACTGGTATTTCTCTACCGACACCCATTTCACCCATATATTTTTCCTTTTTAGAAGGCGTAAATATATTCGATTTTCTTCTAAATTTCCTGAAAAAAAATATTACAATAGTATCAATGGAAAAACTTAGAAAGCATTACAAAAAGAAAAAAATATATATATACACTGTATTCATACCTGATAGTTGTTGGTGTTAAGATTGAACGTAATTCTCCATGTTGATTCTGTACGTTATGAAAGTTATCGTTCAGCAACGACGAATCGTTTGTCATAGAACTATTATGAATTGATCGACAATCCTCGTCCTTTTCTGAAACCTGTCGAGAGATTATATTTCAATAAACTTGCATGACATCTTTGACGATTCGTTCGAGATTGTAGCTGACATTTACTTTCAACGAATTCGTGGTCTCCGTATCCTTGTTATGAAGTTGCACGTTTTTAGTAACAGCAGGGACCGCAAATTTAACGTCATTCTCCGTAGCACGTTGGCACACGTCGCATGAAAAATTCTTTGATACGTTTTGTATAATTTTTTGACACACTGAAATTGTTCTATCGTTAGTACATACATTACAGCTAGTTTAAAGAAAGATATTTGTGTTCCAACTTGTAACACATATCCATTTATTTAAAAAACACTCTTACCATCTTGAAATACTCTCTCAACATTTAAACCATAAATAGCACATGTTTCGTAATAAGGGCATTTTAAATCACAAGCCAGTTTCCGTGGTCTGACGTCTTTTATGACACGAGGATTGCTGTCGTTAATCGAATCTACGAAATTAACAAAGCATTCAGAAAAATAAACGTATAAGGAACAGCCAACAAAAAAAATATATCGACAAAGTGTCAGCGATATACATACCTTGTACGCCTACAAGTATTTTTGGTACTTCTGACATGTTTCGGAACGAACACATTCTATTGTAAAAACTGCAAACTATGGAGAAACTCTCTTCATTTTCTAAGCTGAATACAAGTAATAAAGCATCTATCCAAGCTGAAAACTAAAACAGACATTCATTATCATTTAATACAACAGGCAAGCATTAGCAGAATGACACACAACGTGTGAAACAGAAGTGATCTGTATGTTATACATACTTGAGCCTCTGGCACACCACCCTCGTCTCTGATCAGGAGAAGGTAACTCTGATCATTTATGAATATTTCCTTTTTAAAGCGGCCACCTTCCGGCGATTCCTCATGCATGAAGGAACCAGTGAGGTACCTGTGAACGAGAGCGGACTTGCCCGAGTCTGAGGAACCGATGATCCCCAGGTGCAATTCAGGGACATCTCTCGCCAGGGTCCATTCATGGCTATTGACAAAGGAATCTAAAAACGGCAAATTTACACCATTATGTACAACGCAATCTTATAACATACGACATTTAATCATACAAGATGACTGAGAAATATGGTAGAAATATGAAATTCTAAGGTATACATACCCTCTATCGCGACAACATGCTCGCGAATTTGCTTGGCGATGTGCGCGTCGGGCACGAGCTCTATCAGGTCGTAAATGGCGTATATCGACGGGTGAACGCTCTCGAAACGTTGTATTTCCTGTCTGATAGCGAGAGAATGATCGTGCCCACTTTGGCCAGTTGTCATTTTTATTTTCTCTTTCGACGTCCGATTCTCTTTGGCGACGATCTATCACATTAAGGACATAGCTCCGAATTGCGTCGCATCACCGGGGACAGGACGGGTTCTCGCGCGAGACTCCTTCCGAGTTACCGCTGGCACACGTAACATATGTCAAATCCCAGTATTTATAAACATTATCGGTCGGGATAGGCGACGTTGGTTATGCGACACATCCGCGATCGCGGAGGGAAACGCACAGTTCTCATGGAAGCTGTGGCTACGAACTCAATGCTCAATGGATTTCAACAATATGGCCGACTTCTTCCGTCCGTACCGTCTGTTCTTTTTCGAAGAACTACTTGAAACTGGGCGCACCCTGGTGCAATAAGTTGGACAGTTATATGATAAGGTTTGTTCGTTTTAGCTGAACTTTCTGCACGGTTCATCTTTCCTTTCTTTCTTTTCACGTTGGAGAGACAAAGAGAGAAGATAAACCGTGCAAGAAGTTCAGCTAAAAAGAACTAAAGAGGTCTTTTGTCCCGTGCGCATGAGCCATGAAGGCCGTGGCACAGCAAATCAGCCAATCACAGTCAAGAACTTGAGGCACGGCCCTAAGCGGTAGCGAATCCACACCGTTGATTTTCCTTACTGCGTTTTTCTCTGTGCCACGGCCTTGAGTGTGATGACACGTCAGTTATTTAACGAAATGTTTTGTGTATATCTTGGAACATCCAGGGAATTCCTTTATTCTTGTTTATTCTCTTGTGTATGTATGTAAGTGCGTGCCACGAGAATTTCGAGTGATTTCGAGGTCATTCGAGGAGTAACTTTCATTTGAAGCGGTATTGCTGGTATTGCCCAACTGCCAGTAATTTTCCACTGAAGAGAGAGGTCAGACAGGTGCCATTAGCATTAAACTGAAGAAGTCCGCGGCAGTACGAGGTAGGAGACGTCGGGTTTGGGTAATGGCGCAGTAGGCATCACTACCATTGTTAACTAATCTGCATATTCTACGACAAGTAGGTCGTCCTGGCCATCTTCGGAACAGCATTGCTTGAAGGCCATAAAATAGAGGAAGAAGGTGCATATTCTTCGGTCTAGCAGCGTCAGCAAGTAAATTTACGCGCGATACGTTTTGGGAGCTTCTGAAAACGCATTAAGACAGGATGACGAAGAAAGGTACGTGTGCTGGTCGTTACGCACGATTGCTCCGGAAACGGCTTACCCTGTAAATCGTTCCACTCAATAATTGATAATTTCCGTGATGCGTGTGTATGTGTGCGCGTGATAATTCGATCTATTACCTGAATTATTTGCTCGTATTTAGAAAAAGAACCGCAATATATATAAATATAGGTCAAATAATAAAGTAGTCGATATCCATATGGTTCTAAGAACAGGCAGTTTGAGTTTGTGAATTTTCTTATTTCGAAGTTACAATGATGATACCGATTTAAGGCAGGACGACAAAGAAAGGTATCCGTGCCGATCGTTACGTCCGATCTTTTGGGAGACCGCTTTCTTAATTTTCCCCGATAATTGCATCATTCTGTAAATGATCATTTCCATGATCATAATTTAAATCCATTACCTGAATTATTTGCTCGTATTTAGAAAAAGGGGTGAAATGGGCTGGGATATATAGAAATAAGTCAAATAAAAGAAGTATTCGACGTATGTATGTTTTAACGGTATGTTGAGTCTGAGATTGAATTTCCATATTTCAAAATCTCGATAATGAAGTCATGACATTTCAAGGTTGTGACACAAATGGGCTATGTCGAAAATATCACATATTTACACTCGCTGTATACACTCATGTTTGTGGGGTCAAGATGACATTATATAGATTCGTTTTTGCGAAACTGTTTGTATATTTTAGCTTTACTTTTTTTCTCTGATGTTTAATATACTTATTTTACTTTAAATGTAGAAAGTGTAATGTGATTTGGGTACAAAGAACTGATTTATTTTATTATTATTTATATATTTAAAACATTTAATTTTTTCATAATTGAATTAATTGAGAGGTTTAAGTGTAATCTTAAAACTTGAATTGTACATGATCTTTGAGAAAGATGTGTTTAATAAAGAATAATATATATATATATATATACATACATGTGTGTGTGAATATAAATTATAGGAAAGAAGAAGAAGCAGGCAGCAGCAGCAGCAGCAGCAGATGTTGCTGCTGCATCAACCTCACAAGATGAGAAGAAAGAAACTTCAGGGCAAGCACTTCCTGGTTCATCACAGCAGGAGTCTAAGGCTCCACAACAGCAACAGAAAGTAGCTAAAGGTCCACAAAAGCAGCAAAGCCCACCACAACAACAGCAGCCGCCACAACTACAAGGAGCATGGGCTTCACGCCAGCAAGCACCTCAACCGTCACAGCAAGTACCCCAAGTACAGCAACAAACAGCACAGGTTCCATGGCAACAGCCACAGCAAGCACAAGTACCACAAACAGCATGGGTTCCGCAACAACAAGTATCTCAAAGCCAACTACCGCAACAGCAAGGAGCACAGGGTATTCAACAGCCACAGCAAATACCGCCAACAGCATGGGCTCCGCGACAAGTACCCCAAAGCCAACTACCGCAACAGCAGCAGCAAGGAGCACAGGGTTTCCAACAGCCACAGCAAGTGCCGCAAGTACAGCAACAAACAGCACAGGTTCCATGGCAAAAGTCACAGCAAGCACAAATACCGCAAACAGCATGGGTTCCGCGACAACAAGTACCCCAAAGCCAACTACCGCAACAGCAACAACAAACAGCATGGGGTCCGCGTCAACAAGCACCTCAAAGTCAATCACTGCAACATCTGCAGCAAGTACCACAAGCAGCATGGGGTCCGCGACAACAAGCACCTCAAAGTCAATCACCGCAACATCCACAGCAAGTACCACAAACAGCATGGGGTCCGCGACAACAAGCACCTCAAAGTCAATTGCCGCAACATCCACAGCCAGTACCACAAGCAGCATGGGGCCCGCAACAACAAGCACCTCAAAGTCAATTGCCGCAACATCCACAGC
>NW_020211980.1:73625-74033 GCF_003070985.1 Temnothorax curvispinosus | reverse complement strand
CCCGCAACAACAAGCACCTCAAAGTCAATTGCCGCAACATCCACAGCAAGTACCACAAACAGCATGGGGTCCGCGACAACAAGCACCTCAAAGTCAATTACCGCAACATCCACAGCAAACAGCATGGGGTTCGCGACAACAAGTACCTCAAGGACAATTACCGCAACAGCAACAAGGAGCACAACGTCAGCAAAAAGCTTCAAGTAATAATATCAGTAATTGAAACATTAATACTAGAATGTTTATGTTTTAAATTTTTTCATTAAAGTAGGATATGAAATATATAGATATATGTATGTATGACGTATGTATTATGCATTATTTTCATTTTTTATAGCTGAAATTGGTGGTGCTGGTGATCATCGACAAGTACCGACAGGTGGTAGTGGTATACACCAACAGCAACCA
>NW_020211980.1:0-73225 GCF_003070985.1 Temnothorax curvispinosus | reverse complement strand
ATATATATATGTATATAATATGTACTATATTATTTTTTAAATATATTTTATAAATATGCGTGTTTAATAATATCCATCATAAACGGATGTATTAGATATCGCATTTTCAATTAATTCAGTTTTTAAATGTCTTTTTTTATTTCAGGTATCTGAGCTTGGTATGACAGATCCATTCCGCTCACAAATAACTGAAAAGTCAAAAATGACATCTGCTCAATTGACGTCATATTATAACATGATACCAAAGAGAACAAATCCTGCGAAAGGTGGATCAGTAGGGGTGCCAGTTAGAGTATGGACAAATATGTTCAAGATTATATTTGACGATAAGTTTATAACGAACGCAGTCCATTATGATATTGACATCAAACCGTATAAAGAGAAAGAGGACAAAAAGAAAGCTAATAAAAAGGAACTAAATCTTCCCAAACCTTTATGTAGAAGTATTTTTGAAAAATGTAGAAATAAGCATTTTAAGAATAGATATCCGGCATATGATGGGAAGAAAAATGCGTATAGCGCGAATGATCTTCCTATCGATGATGTAAGTAATACATGCGTTGAATGTAATATAATTTATCACATTTGAAATAAGTTTTATAATATTGCTTGATCAAAAGCTAATTTCTAATTAAATCTACCAATAATTAAAACTAATAATTACACAGTTATTGTATCTTAAAAATGAAGATGTGTCAAGTAGACCCAAATGATTTAATTAGAAATCTAAGTATATAAAGAGATAAGCAAAAACTATAAAGAATAATTTTTCACATTTTTATATATTTTTTATTTTTTTTTAGATGGCTGATGTTTTCGAGCACGAAAATCCAGAGGGACGCAGGAACAGATATCAAATTGTTATAAGGAAAGTAGCTACCGTTGACCTTAGCTGGATAAAAAATTTGAGACCTGGTCGTCTGGAAGAGAGAGATCAAACTTCCGTACAAGTTTTAGATATAATTATGCGTCATGCACCGGAATCCCAGTTTATTACCGTAAGTAATTAACAGTATTTTTTTGAACTCTGATCTTCGGCTTTTAAGAGTAACGCATATCGTGTATCGCCGCGATCGCCACCCATAGTCTTTTTTAGTACTAATTTTTATACAATTATAAATAACATCGATTTTTGGAAAATAAATTGCTTGTTAAAAAAACGTTTTTACATATTATTGTTTGAACTTTCCAATCTGTTTTTTCAATATATACTTATATTTATACTTCATAATAAATTTTAGATATGGGTTGTAATTGAAGGAAATTGATTGATATAAACAAATTTACATGATGCATAATTTAAAATGTATTTTATTATAGATCGGAAAGTCACTCTACTGGGATATAAATGAGAATGAACCATTAGGTGGTGGCTTAGCTCTAGGGCGCGGTGGATTTATGTCTGGGGTACTTGGCTGGAGTCCGTATCTAAATGTAGATGGTAAAGTATTTACGTTAATTAATACATTTATCATTTGAACTTAAACCGAAAACTACAATAAATATCTTTATCTATAATCTCTATGTAATATCTCTTGTATTTTATTTAGTTTCTCATAAAGGATTTACCATGAAGCAAAGAGTACTTGACTATATAGCTGAAGTTTTAAGGGTCAGAGAAGACAACATTACTTACGATGATGTCATGCGTGAATCTAAGATACAAAGTTTTTTGAGAGGCTTAAAAGTGACTTATGAAATACCCAACGTATCGAGGCGGACGCATCGCATAATTAAATTGAGCCATAACGATTGTAATACAGAATTCAAACAGGAATCATCAGATGGAACAATATCAAAAACAACAACAATAAAAAAATACTTTTGGGAGTCCAAGAAATATAATATACGAAGGGCTAATTTGCCTACTCTTCATGTGAGCACAAAGTCTGACGGAAGTGAAATTTTGCTGCCTATCGAAGTGCGTAAGCTGTTTTATATTTGCTACAAGTGATAGCATAAGATAAATGAAAAAAAGCAATTTTCTTATTTACAGTTATGCACTATTATGCCGAATCAGCCTATTAGAAAGCTGGACGAAGAGCAAACTACAAACATGATCAGAAAAGCAGCAACTGATGCGTTTACCCGTAAAAGAAGAATAGAGGAAGCGGTACAAAACATTTTACATTCGTATATTGTGTGAACATGTATTTTATCATTATTTAATATATTATATATTTGTAGTTCAGCAAAATCCAAGTTAACGGAAGTCCTGTCATGTCAAGAGAGTTTCATCTATCTGTCCGCCCAGAAATGGAAGACGTACAGGCCAGAGTTTTACCTGCTCCAGAATTGAGATATGCCAAAGGAAAGGCACAAGTAAGACGAGGGACATGGAATATTCAACCGTTTAACGAAGCCAAACATTTGGAGAAGTCAACGTGGACTATTGTCAATTTGTCTGGAATGCCAAACCTGGAGCCTACTATGCGAGAATTCGCGCTAATGTTGCAAGCTACTGGTTAAGTATAAAAAAAAAAAAAAATTTAGATAGAAATGTATTCCGTCGAGGACTTCTAAAAAGTATAGTGCATTTGTTAATTGTTTATTCGAAAAGAATTTTATCATGGTGCATAGTTTGCAATTGTAAATTTAGATTTTCGACGAATTGTATTGAATTTTGAATCATACGACACATAGATTATATTCATATTTTATATTTTGTTACATTAAATTGTTTTTTTTTTTTTTTTTTAGCAAAGGAAGTTGGTATGATAATTGATCAGCCTCGTCCATTTGATCATTTTAGATTAAACGAATTAGATAAAATTACAAAATTCTTCATTGACAATAAGAAGTTAAAATTAATAATAGTTATCATACCTAATCGTACAGACGTAATGTATGGTGAGTAAATGATTCTTTTTATTATATTTCTTATTCTGAATATAAATCGGTCTGATGTTATTTATCATTGTTTCAGGTAAAGTAAAAAAGATTACCGAGATGGATGTTGGTGTTTTAACACAATGTATAAAACTTCAAACTTTGAGGAGATGTCAAGTAGCGACAGTAAGGAACATACTGCTAAAAATAAACTCAAAATTAAATGGCGTCAATCACATATTTGATAGAATGTAAGTGAATAATACTTGTATTTTAACATATCTGTAACCTCGAGTAAAACTGTTTTCCTTTTTTTTTTTCTTTTTTAGGCCAGCATGTCTGAATGAAAAATATCCTTGTATGCTTGTTGGCGCCGACGTGACTCATCCGTCTCCCGATTCTAAAGATTCACCATCTATAGCAGCGGTTTGTATAATTATTAAACATAGCTTTTCTTTTATATGAATATATATATATAAATGAATTAATAAGAAATTTTATTAACTCAGGTTGCTGCAAGTAGAGATAAATCAGCTTTCCGATATAATGTTGCACTTAGACTTCAACAACCCAAAGAAGAAATGATTTTAGATCTTGAAGAAATAATACTAACGCAACTTAGAGTTTATATGCAAGAAACAAAATGTTGTCCAAAGAGAATCGTCTATTATCGGTATGTATTGACGATACGCAATGTTATGTAATCTATTAAAAATAATGTTTTTAAATGTATAATGTAAAATAAATAAGAAACCTATATATATATATGTACGAGTAAAATCTGAAAATTTTTTTAATCTTTACAAATATATTTTATATACATACTTATATTTTAACGCATTAATTTCATATTTATGTTAATTTTCAGAGACGGAGTGAGCGAGGGACAACTTCCACAAGTTATGTATTATGAAATAGGAGCTATTAAAAAAGCGGTTACTAGATTCACTCGCAGCGGTATTGAAATTAATTGCTTGGTCGTTCAGAAGAGACACCATGTGCGTCTCTTCCCTAAGTCCAAAGATATACGTGACACCGAGGACACAAGAAATTATAACGTGAAAGCGGGTACAATTGTCGACACGACTATTACCCATCCAGAGCACATTGATTTTTATCTCGTATCACATGCGAGTATTCAGGTAGGTCGATACATTAGGTTAATTTTTTTAAATAAAAATTAAATTTATAAACTATAAATATTTTTTCAATGAAATTTATTTGATGTATAGTGTTGATGATTATAATTATAAATGTAGGGTACAGCGAGGCCTACAAAATACAGATGCATCTTCAACGAATCCAACTTTACCGAAGATCAGATTGAAGAGTTGACATATTATCTTTGTCATATATATGCCCGCTGTGCAAGAGCGGTAAGCTATCCGGCGCCTACCTATTATGCTCATTTAGCAGCTTATCGTGGAAGAGCCTTGATACAAGGGTAAGCAATCTATTACGCTATGAATCAGATATTGATTATAATCATGATCTGTAAGATATTATTTCCATTTATCAGGAACAGAGACTTTAGGTTGAGTGACTTGGAAAGGGAACAGAGAAACTTTATAATAAGAATGGGAGAATCACCAATGTTTTTTGTTTAAGGATAGATATTCATGATTTTTGAAGGATTTCCGAGAATCGCTTTGTAGTTGAGACATAATGTCCAACCGATACATATTATAGTTATAACAAATTACAAATATTTTACTTTTATAATTAAATAAATTGTTCTTTATTAACTTTAACTTTAACTATAGCATCTCACAAAAAAAGCGCGCTTTTATCGAAAAAGACAGTTCAGAATATGGGCCTATGACTATATGATGAAATGTATAATCATATGTGCGCTTTGTATCTTTACATCCACATATAAATTAAATAGCCTTGGGAATAAGGTTTACTAATTGTAATTTTTAATAGAAAGTTATTCAAATGTCTAGACAATAGTTATTGCACATGCAATGATATGCTGACGTCGTACTGCGGTAGTACTATATCCAACTTTTATGATCTGTATCTTCACGTTTGAGAATATAAAATTTATTTGTAAAGAATTATATTTAAGATCATGTACTCGTTAAAAAAGGAACAAATAAATGGCGTTTATACGAAAATACTTTGTTACGTTTTATAATAGTTCGAAGGCTACAGAAAGATTGTTGATATACGCAAGGAGTGTCTTTTATACTCTATTGACAGAAATGCGAAAAACGCACAGCGTTTGATAAGGATCTAAGGAGTTTAAGAAGTCCCATAATCTTAATTGCGTAACTATTCATATGCATTTAAAGCAATTTTTTTTATAAATGCATTGCTATTCTAAAGTATATAATTGTTTATATACTATATATTTTTGTAAAAAAAGAGTGCATTTGGATTGTCTTCTCTTATTATTGCAGTCTTCGCGCTTCCAATGGCAGCGCGCAATCTATACATGAAAAGTGCATAACGTGCAGACAGACAGACACAGACAGAGAGAAACCAGAAAGGGCTAGTCAGGCTTCTCTCTCTCTCTCTCTCTCTCTCTCTCTCTTTCTTTCTCTCTCTCTCTCTCTCTCTCTCTCTCTCTCTCTCAGGTGCAGATAAATTGTTCTTTTTTTTGTGTGACTATGGGCGCGTTCAGCAGACCAAGCCGCTCAGTAGCAGTCGAACGTGATTGGCTCTTACTTTTAGAACCAACGAATCAATGCTATGTGTTGATAAGACGAACTCAACAGTTATGTCTGCTGAACGCAGCCTATGGTAGTAGGGTTATGTGCTTTCACCTTTCACCTCACCACGTGTTGGTTTGATTGTTTTCTCGCGCGTCTGTGCCTGGCCGGTGGTAAACAAATTTTTTATGCCACTGCAATACTATTCCGTAACTTAAAAAGATGTCCGTGCCTGAGAAAGTGCTGATGCGAAAAATTAAGAAACGAGATCGAGAAGACACAATTAATAATGCTAAAGCGGCGAGAGGAGCAGAAAGGTAAGGGTGTTCTGATTTTTGAGGTTAGCTCTTGTGAAATAAAAACATCTGTCGAGTAGTGGGACTGTGTATTTAAGAAATTTGCGTAGCAAAATTAGTATCTACAGTATCTCTTAGTATTGGTTTCTTTCTTTTTTTTCGTTATAAATATATCCCTCTTGTCATTTATTTTAAACACTTTTATACAGATGCAATCAAGCCAGAAAGAATACCCGAGACGATACCTCAGCAAAACACAGAGGATATGAGTTTTGCTTGGGTAAAATCCTTGTACTGGGTACTGGGTTTTCCCACCTCGCCGAGCTCGTACCCATGGAAAGGAAGTACTTTCAGATATAATATAAAATTAAATTATATAAATATGAGATATTTCTCAAAATATTTTCACATTTTCTAACACTGATTTTTCGTGAAAATTTGAAAGAATTGCGACGCCGATCGCCCCGATTCGTTTCGCGTTCATCACCGCGTTACATTACGGAAGATACATGGATAAAGTCCCTAAGTGGTAGCGAATCCTTACTGCTTAAGTTTTTCTATGTGCCATGGGTGAGTGTCATGACACGTCAGTTATTCCCAATAACGAATCAAATGTTTTGTGTATATCTTGCAAGATCTGGGGAATTCCTTTATTCTCTTGTGTATGTACGTATATAGGTGTACGAGGTACCACGAGAATTTCGAGGTCATTCGAGGATTTATTTTCGTTTGAGGTGGTATTGCCCAATTGCCAGTAATTTGCCACTGAAGAGAGACAGGTGCCATTAAACTGAAGAAGTCCACAGCAGTACGAGGCACGAGACGTCGGGTTTAGGCAACGGCGCAGTAGGTATCACCATCGTTGACTATTCGGTGCATATTCTTCGGTCCAGCAGCATCAGCAAGTGAATTTACGCACAATACGTTTTGGGAGCTTCTGATACCGCATTAAGACAGGATGACGAAGAAAGGTACGTATTCTGGTCGTTACGCACGATTGCTCCGAAAACGGCTTGCCCTGTAAATTGTTCAACTCAATAATTGATAATTTTCGTTATGCGTGTGTACGTGCGTGCGTGGTAATTCGATCCATTACCCGAATTAATTGCTCGTATTTAGAAAAAGGACGCAATATATACATAAATATAAGTCAAATAATAAAGTAGTCGATCTATATGGTTCTAAGAACAGGCAGTTTGAGTTTGAATTTTCATATTCCGAAGTTACGATGATGATATCGATTTAAGGCAGGATGACAAAGAAAGGTACGCGTGCCGATTTTGTTACGTGCGATCCTTTCGGAGACCGCTTTCTTAATTTTCCTCGGTAATTGCATCATTCAGTAATTGATCGATCATTTCCGTGATCATAATTTAATATATTTATATAGAAATAAGTCAAATGAAAGAAGTATTCGATGTATGTATATTTTAACAGTATGTTAAGTCTGAGATTGAATTTCCATTTTTCAAAATCCCGATAATAAAGTCATGACATTTCAAGGTTGTGACACAAACGGGCTATGTCGAAAATATTACGTATTTACACTCGCTGTATACACTCGCGTTTGTGGGATCAAGTGGGGTCAAGATGACATTAGATTCTGTTTTGCGAAACTGTTTGTATATTTTAGCTTTACTTTTTTCCCCTAATATTCAATATACTTATTTTACTAAAAACGTAGAAAGTTTAATGCGATTCGGGTACAAAAAACTGTTTTATTTTATTATTATTTTTATATTTAAAGCATTTAATCTTTTTATAATTGAATTAACTGAGAGGTTCAAGTGTAATCTTAAAACTTGAATTGTACATGATCTTTGAGAAAGATGTGTTTAATAAAGAATAATATATATATGTATATAAATTATAGGAAAGAAGAAGAAGCAGGCAGCAGCAGCAGCAGATGTTGCTGCTGCATCAACCTCACAAGATGAGAAGAAAGAAACTTCAGGGCAAGCACTTTCTGGTTCATCACAGCAGAAGTCTAAAGGTCCACAACAGCAACAGAAAGTAACTAAATGTCCACAACCACTAATATTACGGAGTAAACAGGAAGTTGCACGGGGTCTACAAAAGCAGCAAAGCCTACCACAACAACAGCAGCAGCTACAACTACAAGGAGTATGGGCTTCACGCCAGCAAGCACTTCAAACGTCACATCAAGTACCTCAAGTGCAGCAACAAACAGCACAGGTTCCATGGCATCAGCCACAGCAAGCACAAGTACTGCAAACAGCATGGGTTTCGCGACAACAAGTACCCCAAAGCCAACTACCGCAACAGCAGCAGCAAGGAGCACAGGGTTTTCAACAGCCACAGCAAGTACCGCAAACAGCATGGGGTCCACGACAACAAGTATCTCAAACCCAACTGTCACAGCAGCAACAAGGAGCACAACGTCAGCAAAAAGCTTCAAGTAATAATATCAGTAATTGAAATATTAATAATAGAATGTTCAACATGTTTTAAATTTTTTTCTTATATAAGGAAATCTATTGACGTCAAAATATACAGGAATATTTTTTGAAAAAAGTGGAATTGTGTGCTATTTTACGTATTAATGTACTTAATTGATTATCAATTAATTCTTTTTATTCCGTATAAAAAATCAAATACTTTATATATACACAAGATACTTTGTGTTTTATATTAGGATAATATATTTGAATTAAATATAAAATAACGATAAAACTTGGGTTTGCTAGTAAATAATTAATGGAGATAAATTTTTGTTCAACTTAACTAATTAAATATAAAATATCTCTGATAAGGTATTGATATTTTACACATCTCATTTTAATATTTTTCTAAGCATGGTGATGAGGAAAATTGAATTGAACAAAAGACAGTTTTATTTAAATAAAAGAGATGTTTATCTTTTAGAATAAATTCATCTAGAACAAAGATATATCTATAAAATTGTCTTTTTTAAATGAAAAAATTGTTATATGACTACTCTTTATCTAGGTCCGTTTTCAGATATTTTTTTCATTAAAATAGGATATTAAATATATATAGACATATGTATATAGACATGTGTTTATAGACATGTGTATGTATGACGTATGTATTGTGCATTATTTTCATTTTTTATAGTTGATATTAGTGGTGCCGGTGATCATCGACAAGTACTGACTGGTGGTAGTGGTATACACCAACAGCAACCATCAACAAGTAGATCTCTTGATGTACGATCATATATATATATGTATATAATATGTACTATATTATTTTTTAAATATATTTTATAAATATACGTGTTTAATAATATCCATCATAAACGGATGTATTAGATATCGCATTTTTAATTAATTCAGTTTTTAAATGTCTTTTTTTATTTCAGGTATCTGAGCTTGGTATGACAGATCCATTCCGCTCACAAATAACTGAAAAGTCAAAAATGACATCTGCTCAATTGACGTCATATTATAACATGATACCAAAGAGAACAAATCCTGCGAAAGGTGGATCAGTAGGGGTGCCAGTTAGAGTATGGACAAATATGTTCAAGATTATATTTGACGATAAGTTTGTAACCAACGCAGTCCATTATGATATTGATATTAAGGCTTACAAAGAGAAAGAGGACAAAAAGAAAGCTAATGAAAAGGAACTTGATCTTCCCAAATCTTTATGTAGAAGTATTTTTGAAAAATGTAGAAATAAACATTTTAAGACCAGATATCCGGCATATGATGGGAAGAAAAATGCGTATAGCGCGAATGATCTTCCTATCGATGATGTAAGTAATATATGCATTGAATGTAATATAATTTATCACATTTGAAATAAGTTTTATAATATTGCTCGATCAAAAGCTAATTTCTAATTAAATCTACCAATAATTAAAACTAATAATTACACAGTTATTGTATCTTAAAAATGAAGATGTGTCAAGTAGACCTAAATTATTTATTTAGAAATCTAATTAAAGAGATAAGCAAAAACTATAAAGAATATTTTTTCACATTTTTTTATATTTTATATATTTTGTTATAGATGGCTGATGTTTTCGAGCACGAAAATCAAGAGGGACGCAAGAATAAATATCAAATTGTTATAAGGAAAGTAGCTACTGTTGACCTTAGCTGGATAAAAAATTTGAAACCTGGTCGTCTGGAAGAGAGAGATCAAACTTCCGTACAAGTTTTAGATATAATTATGCGTCATGCATCGGAATCCCAGTTTATGACCGTAAGTAATTAACAATTTTTTTTTTTTAACAAACTTCTTAGTTATATTGCTCGATTTCAAGCGTCGTGATCCTTTTTGCATATATCTGTTGATGAGATATATGAGACCTGCAATTCAATGCCAATTCCGAACGGGTTTCTGTAGGCAAGATACTCTTAGTGGGTCCGAGAAGTGGTCCGATCGAATAAAAACGGTCAGATTTGAACTTTGATCTTCGGCTCTTAAGAGTAACGCATATCTTTGCGCCGCAATCGCCACTTATAGTCTTTTTTTCTTTAGTACTAATTTTTGTACGATTATAAATAACATCGATTTTTGGAAAATGAAATGCTTGTTAAAAAAGTGTTTTTGCGTATTATTGTTTGAACTTGAATCTGCTTCTTCAATATATACTTATATTTATACTTTATAATAAATTTTAGATATGGATTGTAATTGAAGAAAATTGATTGATATAAACAAATTTACATGATGCATAATTTAAAATGTATTTTGTTATAGATCGGAAAGTCACTCTACTGGGATATAAATGAGGAAGAACCATTAGGTGGTGGCTTAGCTCTAGCGCGCGGTGGATTTATGTCTGGGGTACTTGGCTGGAGTCTGTATCTAAATGTAGATGGTAAAGTATTTACGTTAATTAATACATTTATCATTTAAACTACAAACAAATGTGTAAGCAATATTTTTAAAGCTTTTGTAATGGCTTAAACCGAAAACTACAATAAATATCCTTATCTATAATAATCTTTATGTAATATCTCTTGTATTTTGTTTAGTTTCTCATAAAGGATTTACCACGAAGCAGAGAGTACTTGAATATATAGCTGAAGTTTTAAGGGTCAGAGAAGACAACATTACTTACGATGATGTCATGCGTGAATCTAAGATACAAAGTTTTTTGAGAGGCTTAAAAGTGACTTATGAAATACCCAACGTATCGAGGCGGACGCATCGCATAATTAAATTGAGCCGTTACGATTGTAATACAGAATTCAAACAGGAGTCATCAGATGGGACGAGAACAATATCAAAAACAACAACAATAAAAAAATACTTTTGGGAGTCCAAGAGATATAATATACGAAGACCTGATTTGCCTACTCTTCATGTGAGCACGAAGTCTGACGGAAGTGAAATTTTGCTGCCTATCGAAGTGCGTAAGCTGTTTTATATTTGCTACAAGTGATAGCATAAGATAAATGAAAAAAAGCAATTTCCTTATTTACAGTTATGCACTATTATGCCGAATCAGCCTATTAGAAAGCAGGACGAAGAGCAAACTACAAACGTGATCAGAAAAGCAGCAACTGATGCGTTTACTCGTAAAAAAAGAATAGAGGAAGCGGTACAAAACATTTTACATTCGTATATTGTGAACATGTATTTTATCATTATTTAATATATTATATGTTTGTAGTTCAGCAAAATCCAAGTTAACGAAAGTCCCGTCATGTCAAGAGAGTTTCATCTATCTGTCCGCCCAGAAATGGAAGACGTACAGGCCAGAGTTTTACCTTCTCCAGAATTGAGATATGGCAGAGGAAAGGCACAAGTAAAACGAGGCACATGGAATATTCAACCGTTTAACGAAGCCAAACATTTGAAGAAGTCAACGTGGACTATTGTCAATTTGTCTGAAATGCCGAACCTGGAGCCTACTATGCAAGAATTCGCGAAAATGTTGCAAACTACTGGTTAAGTATAAAAAAAATAAAATTTAGATAGAAATGTATTCCGTCGAGGACTTCTAAAAAGTATAGTGCATTTGTTAATTGTTTATTCGAAAAGAATTTTATCATGGTGCATAGTTTGCAATTGTAAATTTAGATTTTCGACGAATTGTATTGAATTTTGAATCATACGACACATAGATTATATTCATATTTTATATTTTATGTTACATTAATTTTTTTTTTTTTTTTTTTTTTTTTTTAAGCAAAGGAAGTTGGTATGATAATTGAGCAGCCTCGTCCATTTGATCATTTTAGATTAAACGAATTAGATAAAATTACAAAATTCTTCATTGACAATAAGAAGTTAAAATTAATAATAGTTATCATACCTAATCGTACAGATGTAATGTATGGTGAGTACATGATTCTTTTTATTATATTTCTTATTCTGAATATAAATCGGTCTGGTGTTATTTATCATTGTTTCAGGTAAAGTAAAAAAAATTACCGAGATGGACGTCGGTGTTTTAACACAATGTATAAAACTTCAAACTTTAAAGAGAGTTCAAGTATCGATAGTAAGGAACATTCTGCAAAAAATAAACTCGAAATTAAATGGCGTTAATCACATATTTGATAGAATGTAAGTGAATAATATTTGTACCTTTACATTTTATGAAGATACCTGTAACCTCAAGTAAAACTTTTTTTTTTTTTTTTTTTTTTTTTTTTTTTTTTTATTTTCTTTTTTAGGCCAGCATGTCTGAACGAAAAATATCCTTGTATGCTTGTTGGCGCCGACGTGACTCATCCGTCTCCCGATTCTAAAGATTCACCATCTATAGCAGCGGTTTGTATAATTATTAAACATAGCTTTTCTTTTATATGAATATATATATATAAATGAATTAATAAGAAATTTTATTAACTCAGGTTGCTGCAAGTAGGGATAAATCAGCTTTCCGATATAATGTTGCACTTAGACTTCAACAACCCAAAGAAGAAATGATTTTAGATCTTGAAGAAATAATACTAACGCAACTTAGAGTCTATATGCAAGAAACAAAATGTTGTCCAAAGAGAATCGTCTATTATCGGTATGTATTGACGATACTCAATGTTATGTAATCTATTAAAAATAATGTTTTTATAGGTACATAAAGGAAAACTCAGTTTTAAATGTATAACGTAAAATAAATAAGAAACCTATATATATATGTACGAGTAAAATCTGAAAATTTTTTTAATCTTTACAAATATATTTTATATACATACTTATATTTTAACGCATTAATTTCATATTTATGTTAATTTCCAGAGACGGAGTGAGCGAGGGACAACTTCCACAAGTTATGTATTATGAAATACGAGCTATTAAAAAAGCGGTTACTAGATTCACTCGCAGCGGTATTGAAATTAATTGCTTGGTCGTTCAGAAGAGACACCATGTGCGTCTCTTCCCTAAGTCCAAAGATATACGTGACACCGAGGACACAAGAAATTATAACGTGAAAGTGGGTACAATTGTCGACACGACTATTACCCATCCAGAGCACATTGATTTTTATCTCGTATCACATGCGAGTATTCAGGTAGGTCGATACATTAGGTTAATTTTTTTAAATAAAAATTAAATTTATAAACTATAAATATTTTTTCAATGAAATTTATTTGATGTATAGTGTTGATGATTATAATTATAAATGTAGGGTACAGCGAGGCCTACAAAATACAGATGCATCTTCAACGAATCCAACTTTACCGAAGATCAGATTGAAGAGTTGACATATTATCTTTGTCATATATATGGCCGCTGTGCAAGAGCTGTAAGCTATCCGGCTCCTACCTATTATGCTCATTTAGCAGCTTATCGTGGTAGAGCTTTGATACAAGGGTAAGCAATCTATTACGCTATGAAGCGGATATTGATTATGATCATGACCTAGCTGTAAGATATTATTTTTGTTTACCAGGAACGGAGACTTTAGGTTGAGTGACTTGGAAAGAGAACAGAGAAATTTTATAATAAGAATGGGAGAATCACCAATGTTTTTTGTTTAAGGATAGATATTCATGATTTTAAGGATTTCCGAGGATCGCTTTGTAGTTGAGACATATAATGTCCAATCGATACATATTATAGTTATAACAAATTACAAATATTTTACTTTTATAATTAAATAAATTGTTCTATTATTAACTTTAACTTTAACTATATAGCATCTCACAAATAAAAGACTAGCGATAAAAAACAGTTCAGAATATGGGCCTATGACTATATGATGAAATGTATAGTCATATGTGCGCTTCGTGTCTTTACATCCACATATGAACTAAATAGCCTTGTGAACAACGTTTACTAATTGTAATTTTTAATAGGAAGTTATTAAAATGTCTAGTACTATATCCAACTTTTATGATTTGTATTTTCATGTGTAAGGATATACAATTTATATACGTATAAGGAATTACATTTAAGATTATGTTACTCGTTAAAAAAGGAACAAATAAATGGCATTTATATGAAAGATACTTTGTTGATACATTTTATAATTGTTTGAATGCTACAGAAATATTGTTGATATACGCAAGGAGTGTCTTATACTCCATTGACAGAAATGCGATCTCGACTACTTATTCATATGCATTTAAAGCAATTGTTTTTATAAATGCATTGCTATTCTAAAGTATATAATTGTTTATATACTTTATTTTTGTAAAAAATGAGTGCATTTTTAGATTGTCTTCTCAATGGCAGCGTGCAATCTATACACGTAAAGTGTATAATGTGCACTATGTGCAGACAGACAGACAAAGAGAAGCCTGAGAGGGCTAGTCGGGCTTCTCTCTCTCTCTCTCTCTCTCTCTCTCTCTCTCTCTCTCTCTCTCTCTCTCTCAGGTGCAGATAATTGTTCTTTTTTTTGTGTCTATGGTAGGGTTATATGCTTTCACCACGTGTTGGCTTTGATCGTTTTCTCGCGCGTCTGTGCCTGGGCAGTGGTAAACAAATTTTTTATGCCACTACGGTACTGTTCCGTAACTTAAAAAGATGTCCGTGCCCGAGAAAGTGCTGATGCGAAAAATTAAGAAACGGGAAAAGACAAAATTAACAGTGCTAAAGCGGCGAGAGGAGCAGAAAGGTAAGGGTTTTCTGACTTTCGAGGTTAGCTCTTGTGAAATAAAAACATATCTGTCGAGTAATGGGACTGTGTATTTAAGAAAATTGCTTAGCAAAATTAGTATCTACAGTATCTTTTAGTATTGGCCTCTTTCTTCTTTTTTTTTTTTCGTTATAGATATATCCTTCTTGTCATTTATTTTAAACACTTGTTATACAGATGCAATCAAGCCAGAAAAAATACCCGAGACGATACCTCAGCAAAACACAGAGGATATCCCTCCAAAAAGTTTGTAGAAATTATTCCAACTTATTTTTATAATTTATTCTTTTAATTATTTTATAAGTGTATAAAATATATTAATTTTTTAAGCTAATATAAAATACCATTAGTGGAATTAATTATATTTGCATTTTCCGTTTTATTATATGATTATTAATAGTGATTCGTATATCTTTCTTAGAAAAGATGAAGTTAAAGATACTTGAGAAAAGTGAAAGATCTGAGGTAGCTGAACAACTTCCGACTACTGACAATGAGAATTGTACGTATTTCTGATATGCTGACATTAGAAATTGAATGATATATATTCGAGCGCTTTCTATATATAATGACATGTTGATATATATTTTTGTTTAGTACCTGGCACAGCTGTAGGTTTTGAAGTGACAAACGATACAACCTTCTCGGTATTGAGCGAGAAGGTATGCGAGAATACGCTGAAGGCGATAAAGGATATGGGTTTTACAAAT
Organism: Temnothorax curvispinosus; assembly: GCF_003070985.1. Classification (NCBI taxonomy): domain Eukaryota; kingdom Metazoa; phylum Arthropoda; class Insecta; order Hymenoptera; family Formicidae; genus Temnothorax; species Temnothorax curvispinosus. Next base: position 57,699 of record NW_020211980.1, on the reverse strand, counting down.
ATGACTGAGATACAAGCGAAAGCTATTCCACCCCTTCTGGAAGGGAGAGATTTGGTTGGCGCTGCCAAAACTGGATCTGGCAAAACTTTGGCGTTCTTAATTCCCGCCGTCGAACTGATTTACAAGTTGAAGTTTATGCCCCGTAACGGTACATAATAAACGATCGATATATATAGCTACTATCAGAAAAACATTTCGATATTTTTTATTTTGTGAATAATTTTTATGAATTTGTTTTCACGTGAGTAAAAGATAACTACGTTCGTTTAAATGCGAATATAATTTTTGCCTAAAATATTCAATAGTGTTTGATGTATTTAACATATTTAGTCCTTCAATAGTGATGATTTCTATCATTGAATTTTGTAGAGATGACTTGAAAATAGAAGCTGCTGCTAGAAATAAAGTTGTCTCGATATATTCTGATTATTCAATTATACAAAGTCGGCAGAAGGATTTAATGGATAAATATTTACAGGCACCGGTTGCATCATTATGTCTCCCACGAGAGAATTGTCTATGCAAACTTTCGGGGTCTTGAAAGAATTGATGAAGTATCATTATCACACGTACGGTCTGCTGATGGGTGGTGCCAGTAGGCAGACCGAAGCGCAAAAGCTCGAAAAGGGAATCAACATTATCGTGGCAACGCCGGGACGATTATTAGATCATTTGCAAAATACACCCGATTTCTTATACAAGAATCTTCAATGTCTGGTCATCGATGAAGCTGATCGTATTCTGGATATTGGATACGAAGAAGAGTTGAAGCAAATCATCAACATCCTTCCCAGTAAGTGACACACTGCGTTAATAATGTTAAAAGCAATTTTTTTTTCCTGTTACTATGTGAGTTATTGTTGCAGAACGCCGGCAAACTATGCTCTTCAGCGCGACGCAGACACAGAAGGTAGCGACGATAACGACGTTAGCCCTAAAAAAAGAACCTATATACGTGGGGGTCGACGACGACAAGGAAATGGCGACTGTGGAGGGCTTGCAACAAGGCTACGTAACGTGCCCGAGCGAGAAAAGATTTTTACTTCTGTTCACATTCTTAAAGAAAAACCGAAAGAAGAAAATGATGGTCTTCTTCAGTTCCTGCATGTCCGTTAAATATCACCACGAACTCCTAAACTACATCGATTTACCAGTGATGAGTATACACGTACGTTACTAAATCATTCCCAACGCCACTCGGAGCCGCGATATTTTCATGAATTCCCGACTTAGCATTCACGCTTTCGTTAACAGGGTAAGCAGAAACAGACGAAAAGGACCACGACCTTTTACCAATTTTGTAACGCTTCTTCGGGTATTCTGCTTTGCACTGACGTGGCTGCGAGAGGCCTGGATATACCCGATGTTGACTGGATCGTGCAGTACGATCCACCAGACGATCCCAAGGTAGAGATTGTCGCATAATTTTGCTTTGCTTAACATTAAAAGAAGCAGAGAGATATGATGATCTTTCCAATAGTACGGATTAATGAATATCGATTCTTAATGTCGAACTTGTATGATTTTTAGGAATACATCCATCGTGTTGGTCGAACTGCTCGCGGGGAGGGTAGCAGCGGTCATGCTTTGCTGATATTACGACCGGAGGAGCTTGGCTTCCTTCGTTATCTCAAGGAAGCTCGCGTACCCGTGAACGAATATGAATTTTCTTGGAATAAAATCGCCGATATACAATTACAGGTAGATATATACAATACATATATTATGATTCTTCCTTTAAAATATACTTTTGAATATTTTTTCGTCTGAATTTTAAATGCTTTGTGTTTAAATCGAAACTACGAGGCACGGAAACATGTTTAGAAGTGTTAATATATGTATCTATGTGATTTCATCGCATCTTTTAGTAGAGAAATTGATATATGCAACTCTATCAGTTTAACTAGTCTCTTCTAATATTTTAGAAGCGATAAAGACACAAGATTTTCTGTTTTAGCTTGAGAAGTTGATATCGAAGAATTATTTCTTACATCAGTCAGCAAAGGATGCATTTAAGAATTACGTCAGAGCGTATGATTCACATCATTTGAAGCAGGTCTTTGATATAGAGACTCTGGATTTGGTGAAAGTTGCTAAATCGTTTGGATTTACCGTACCACCAGCAGTAGATTTGAGTAAGTTTTTTTTTAATTTAATAATAGAAATCATATCACCGCTAATGGAAACACATATTGTAAGTTGGGGCAAAAGTGCAAAAGTTTTCTCGCACAAATTTATTTATAACTTTTTTAAATAAATATCTTTAAAGATTCTTAGATATTTATTCGAATTTCAATTAATAACATAGAGAAAAAAGTAATTCAATTTACATTTGTCGTCTATATCTGAATTAATCAAAATCTTAATTACTGGTTGCTCGATATTAGCCTCCAAATGTGGATTTGTCTTGAACCAGCACAAATATGCATTGCTAGTTAGCCTAGAGTTAAACTTTCTTTTCTTTCCTATGTAAGAGGTGGGAATCAGCAAGTCTTCACGACCACGAAAAAGGCTCGGCGGGGGCGGCTATGGACATTTCAAAAATATAAACGACCCGAGTTCGGCAAAGCGGCTGAATCGCACCAAGACCTTTCGCCAGATAGGCAAACGTGGGCAGGACAATCGGCAATTCAGCAGATAATAGTCATCCCCGCGCACCTTATAGGCGAAGACGGCAGACAATGGCGTACGATGGCGGCGCATCATTAGGGATCAATTTAACGATATTAATACATCTCGGTGTGGTAACCTGAGGATCGGCAGCATAACAATCCCGCCAACTTAATCGCTCGAAGATGATCCCGCTGCCCTACCGGCAACGTATAAATAAGGTGCAACGCGAGAGAAGCATACGTTCAAATCGTATTTTCTCATATACATTTGGAGTCGGAATAAACTTATCCGCACCGTATGTATTATGTATACTGTAAATAGTTTTAGTAAAATGGTTATAAGCAAAGATCGTCCGAGTGCTCGTCAAACGGCATCTTCCGCGAGTCTCAGACATAAGAACATTTAAGGTATCAAGCTCCGGCATTGTCGATGTCATTATACAGTTTTAGATTTAACGTCAGATCGGAAATATATTCGCTTTATGTCAAGAAGTCGTTCCTGACTCATTCCGTTTTTTTTTCTTCTTAACGATTCTAAATTGTTCTGTCCTGTTTTTCTTAAGTTTTTTTTATCAAGCCAGTCACAGAATCCGCGAATGCGTGCAAGTTTCTTTTTCTCCGCTCGAAGATTCGAAGATTGCAGAGGCGATCGGGACCGGGAATGGAAGGAAGGATGCGGAGTAATAGGAGGGGAAAAAAGTTCAAGACGAAGTAATTTATAACGCGCGACACCCACACGGTTTTCACGGTGAGGCCATGTACGGACGCGTGACGTCAACGTCACTTTTGCATTTGCCGACGTGTGCGTGCGTGCGTGCGAGTGCGTACGTGCGCGCGTGTAGGCGCTGGATATACACGGCATAGAAGGTAAAGTCCGTGGGAGAGTACTAAAGAGGCGGCGTAATCGGCGCGGCCGATCGATCGGCAATCGCACCTTGAATTCGACCTATGCGCGACCCGTTCCGTCACGTATTTCGCCGGCGATTTTTCGGAATTACGGATGAGAGGCCGATCGAACGGGTTCGGAGAACAGAAACGTCCCGCAGTTTAGTAGTTCAGATCCAAATTCATGGGTTCGACTCTTCAAATTATCCGAGCACCTGAATTTCAGCGATCGGATAATAATTCTTTCGGATATAATTGAAATGTCATATTTATTACAAGTATATTGAAGTATATTAAAGTATATTAGTATTTATATGAAGCTAATGAAGTATTTATAGGGATTCATTGGGACCGCACAAGTTCGACATCTCCGAATTTCAGACGCTCGTTGAAAAAGGACAACTGTTTCTTCAGCGTCTGCATTTGAATCGATGATAACCGGCTCGCCACCGTTCATCGCGATCTATTTTACAGTCTTTATTAGTGAATTAGACTATAACGAGCCTCGAGCGAGACCTCGATCCGTACTTTTTTTGCGGTCGAGCAGCGAGACGAAGGGGGGAAAGTGCGCTTTGCTTCCTTTCCGCGCGCTTAAACATTCCGCAATCGCGTGCGCTCCCTTAAGCGGCCCGGTAAGGACAAACCGGTGGCGAACGCGCGGCGTTGACACCATTTAGTCGTCGACCACGTAATGGCATTTCCACTGGTAATCCAGCCGGGCAGAAATTGCAATAAGTGCTCCTCCTACGGGATCGCTTGTTTATACATCCTGTACAAAAAGCACGCCTCTCGCGCGAGGCACGATGCTGGAATAAATTTTTCTATTCCGACGACGAGACGTGACTTGGGATTCGCAACGGTACGGTATTCGTAATACCGTTTGTTAAACCGATCTATCCATTTTTTTTACCTTTTTAGCTTTCCGTTTTCAAGGCGACTCTTCTTAGAACTTAGAAATTAAACGGAAACTCTTAGATCGCTCAAGCGACTTCTAACTATTTTAAGGTGTAAATGAAATGTATGTATGTCAATTCAATATTAATTTGCAAATATCTTATTGATTTCTGTCGTACTTGTCGTAGTAGCCATAGTTTTCATGAGGAGCGCAGGGCATCTCACGCGAGCTTACATAATCCATTAAGAATGATGGCTGAAAAACACATGAAAATTAAGTAACTATAATTATAAATCAAATATATATAGTAATTAAATAATGATTATAAACGTGAGTCATAAACATCACTGTTAGACTTTCGAGTCACTTTTAATAAGCGAAAAAGCACCGAGAGATTTCTCGTAAAGACGAGATTAACCGTCTCCAAGTAAACAAAATTATTTAAGAGTAGGAGGAAGAAGGAGAAACGAGGCCCGGTTAAGCGCGCGTCGTTAGTCCACGGCACGTGCGTCGTTAATATATATGAATCGGCGACACGCTCGCGGGTATCACCTTGTACGTTCACGCCTTGGTCGGCGCGCCGCGCGCGTATATCGCAAGCGGGTAGGCAGAGTTATTAATTATGCATTCTAAGGCACGCCGCGGAGCTCCGAGATCGTAACGATGTTGCGCACCGTTGATGTAATGCACCGATCTCCGTTGGGAGAGGCCGCGGCCGCGGCTGGTTGCGCACTCGGGATACGTTCCACAAGGCCTATTTTTTTTCTCCCTACCTCTCCTCCTCGCGAAGTCGGGATCATCGCGATTTGCAGCGAGGAAGCGACTTGCCGCGCGTTCCCGTCTTTGTCAATCGACACGTTATTCATTCACGCTAACGATTCACGTGCCTTTCGAGTTTCCCCCCGTGTCCAGGGACACGTGAATCCGGAGTGCACGTGTATCCTGGCGATCCTGGCATATTTGTGAGATATATAATATCCGGTAAACATGGAATCGTTAACGTCAAATTGGGCTTGTCTTGGGAGAACTTTTGAACTGTACTACGTGGTTCTTATAAATATGTTTTGTTACGCTTTTTTTATTTTGTTCTACAAGTCGAATCTGTATTTTGCGATCCTGAAAACGACGCGATACTTTCATTAGAACTCGAAGATATCTTATTTTTACATTCGCCATATTCGATCCGTCGTTTAAGGTTTTTTTACGTTTTGTATCCAGTAATACACAATTTATTTATGAAACAATTTATTTCTTATTTTTGCTATATTGAATTTTAAATTTAGGTGCCATTTTTCTATTCAGCGACTTCAAAATACCTTTAAAAATAATTAAATTAGATCACTAGATGTATATTTCTCTTCTCAAAAAAGTCTGACGTGAAGGATTAATGAGTTTCGACACCGCCGCAGCTTGCATGCGCGCGCATGTCGTCATGTGTGTGTGTGTGTATGAGAGAGAGAGAGAGAGAGAAATCCGAAGCCAAGATTAAAAATTGTAATTGGAAACTCGTGGTTGGGGGATGGTCGGAAAGGTTTTAAAGGAAGTGGTCGTCCCTCGGGAGTCTCGTGGTACTCCGACAGACTCCGAAATAAAAAAAAGAAAAGAAAACATTTCCGATTGAGCACCAAAATATATAGATTCCGCGCGAGTTCGTCCGTGAAGGACCATATTTGAAAAAAAAAAGTTGGAATAATTCGCCTCACGCAGCCAACGTTCAGAGAAACGGGATGGTGCGTTGGCCCGCGGACGCGGGCCTGAATCCTGAATTATCCAACTCTGCGACACGACGGTATGGCGCTTATCTCCATCTCCCCCCCTCTCTCCTTCTCTCATTCCGTCTCTCTCGCTCTCGCTCGGTGCTAGCGCGTATGCGGAGCCCGTATATGGTAGTGGGCGGTAGACGCGCGACGACGACAACGACGCGGACGGCGCGGGCGAGGCGCGCGGCGGCGCATGGCGGAGCGGGGCGGAGCGGAGAGGAGAGCACGGTGCGCGCGTAGCGCGCATGCGCCCGCGATCCCGGCTCCTCGGCCCGACTCGGGCCCGCTCGGCTCGGTTCGTGCGCGGGCGCGCATGCACGGGCGGTGCAATCAGTAGAGCCGAGAATTCCAAAGCGTGTGTACTTACTCTTGAATTCCCCGCGATCCGCATTCCGATTTCAAGCCTAACGCGGAGCGCAAACGAGCGAGGGAGAGAGACATTCAAGCATTATCTCTACGCACGTTTAATCCTCCCCCCCTCTCTCTCTTTCACTCCTCCTCTCCGTTTCATCCGGTTCTTTCCGTTTTCGCTTTCTCCGTCCGAAACTTTTGGTCGATCGTTTCTATTTATCCTCGACGCTCCGTCTCTGTCTCGTTCCGTTCCCTCACCTCTTCCTACGCTCTTCCTCCCTCTCTCCATCCGCGTCTCCCTCCCTCCATCGTCGCTCCCACATCGCTTCTCGCGATCTAATACTGCGGCGCGCGTTTACCAGTGGGATCGTTTCTGAAAGCGCAATAGTCAACTGTGACGACGTGAGCAGACGTGAGTGTGTGTGAGAGGCTTGCAAACGCGTTCCCTGTTCCCTCGACCGCAGCAAGAGAGAAAGAGAAAAAGACCGTCGCGGAAACCGGGCGAGCCAAGCCGAGCGGGATAAAACGGGAGAAAAAGGGAGAGGCGAGAATCTCTCCGCGCTAGCTAATCGGGGAAAGAATCGAAGGAAACGAACGAGGAACGAACCGATACGAGGAAAAAAGCGATCGAGCGGAGAGCTATCCGGTCCACGTCACTGGCGGGGCGGAAAAAAATCGGAGGAAAGGAAAAAAGAAGAGAAAAGAACGAACGACCGCGTACGCGGCAGACGAGGCAACTTTACGACTCTCTCGGAGGAGCGTTGCTCGCCCTCGCGCCTTCGCTCTCCGGCTCCCTCCCTTCCTCTCCCTCCCCCCGTCCCTTCCCCTCTCGCCGCGCTCGCGCCACCCTCGCCTCGCGCGCGATCCCTCCGCGCTAGCGGGAGTCTTTCCCTCTCCCCCTTGCGCTGTGCCTCCTCACTCTCTCTCTCTCTGTCGCACTCGTCGTGTCACTCCCCGTCCCCCCCTCGTTGCCGCCGCCGCCGCCGCTGCCGCCACCGTCGCCTTCGCTGCGGGTTCCTTTTCTTTTAAACACTCCTTCGTCAGTACGTCTCCGCCCGTCCGCGCGTGTTTGGTGCTCTCTTGTGCGACCGGAGAGAGAACAGCTCCGACGTTCTCCGTCCGTCCCGACGACACCGCGCACCGTCGCGGTCCACTCGCACGCCGCCACTCCGAGTCGAGTGTTTGCATTAAAATCGTGTTTTGTCCGCGCGCGCGCGCCCAACACGCGCCAACCCATTCGCCATTGAAGCAGCCGAGTACAATTTGCGATGTGTGATAATACTAACACGACGACGCAGAGTATAGCGGACTACCTGTCACAGTTGCTGAAGGACCGCAAGCAGCTAGCTGCCTTCCCGAATGTCTTCATTCACGTGGAGCGGCTGCTGGACGAGGGTGAGTGACCATTTCTCCTCTTTCCTACTGCGAATTTTTTTTTTCTTTTCTCCGTCTCTCGCTTTTCCCTGTTTCCCGAATTTTTGGTGCGCCGCGGTTTGCTGCCCGCGGTGCCGCCTTTTACGCGCGCTCGACCGAGATCGTTCGTCCGAAATGGGCGAGCGGGAAAGGTCGAAGGTAAGGTTTCCGGGAAGTCCAGAAATAAATGTAGCCGCGCGGCGTCCGAAATTTTATCGGGCCTCCCGTCGCAAAACGCGCGCGAGAGAGAGAGATTACGCGCGACGCGCCATTTTGCGCGCTCGGTCGCGCCTCCGAGCGCGCTGAATTTTTCATCGTGACGTAACGTCGCGTGTTTTTCTTTTTTTCCCCACGTCAGTGAAACCGCTCGCGAAGCTCGTTCTCGCTCGCCCGTATACGGATCACCGCGATTCCCCAATTCGTCTCGCCACGTAATACCAATTCGCCGTCACGTCGTTTTGAAATGTCCGTCGATGGAGCCGATTGGGCCCCGCGAACGCTATCAGCGAATTCCTGCGGCTGCGAACGAGACCTATGTACAGGGTGTCCCGGAAAGCCTGACTTTCCGGAGCGAGCGAGCCTGGATAGGCGCGGGCATTTTTTTTTTTTTAATTTCGGACACAAAATAACGCAATCTAAACCATTTTTCCACACGGACCATTTTCCTCTTGTTAACTCGATCGTCGTTTGCGATTTCGCGGACGTTTTTGGTGGATGCGATCGCGAGGGAAAAAAGAAAAATCTAAACGCGCGCCGGCATTTCTCAACGATGGGAAAGCACCCGGCTGTCTAGTGTATACTCGAGGGATCGACCTCATTCCCGGTTCGCGAGAAAATGACATGCCCCCCTCCTGCTCCCCGTCGTTCTCTTTATTCTCCTTCCCCCGTTGCTCCGCGTTGTCGCCTCGCTCGAGCCCGCGGGGATCGGGATGATACGCGGCGTCGCGTCCCGTTCGAAAAAAAAAATTTTCACTCACGCAGAGATGTGGAACACCCCGTGTACAGGTGTCGCGGTGTACCCCCCCTGTGCGTGTGCCTTATCTGCTCCTTTCGCTATCGCGACGCGCGGCGCGTGTGTGTCACGTGGCCGGCGCGGCGCAGCTACGGCGTGCTCGCTCCGAGAATTACGACGGGTCTTATTGGTTCAATCGAACCGAGCCCTGGAATGCGTCCGACGGGAAAATGAGTTTGTTCCTCGCGGCCGATCTTTTCGTGCCTTTCGTCTTTCCCCTTCTCCTCCTTCCACCTGAATGTATCTCATGTTACATGCTCGTTTCATTTTAAGCGCGAAAAGCGGACTTAATAAATCGACGAGGAAATAATATTATTGCATTGCCGTGTTTTATTAACGGAATAGATATGTTAATTATATGTAAACGATTTTTATTTCCATCATCCAATAAATTATTATTTTTTTACTTTTAAACTAACATCTTTTATCGTTTGCTCGGAGATTTTGTTGGCCTGTGTTTAGCTTTGCTTTTATTGAACGTGTGAGTTGTCTTTTTATTGTTAATTATATGCCTTGCACGGTTAAATACGAGAAGTTTGCGGGCGAAAGTTGATATCTCAAACTAAATTGCACCTCTTGAGAGCATTCGAGGCAAAACGACCGATTCGATCTCGATGAAACGCATATTCCGTCTGTTGCCGATCTTCAATAGATGAATGAAAGTACGATGCGAAATGAGAATACGTGAGAAGCTCTCCGGCGTCATGTATAAATCTGCGACTGCGACTCATTTCTGTGGGTCGAATATCGAAGAAACGATAAACTGCGCGGGGCGGTTCACAAATCGGTCACGCTTAAAATGCATAGAATAAAATAAATAAATCGCGCGAATATTCCGCGAAAGCTCGGGGGTCTTTATTTTTAGCAAACCAGCGTCATTTATCGGATTATCGCCGAGTAAGTATATCGCCCGGTAATTCGATAGCTTGCATTAGTTGTCGGTTATCGCGCGGGGAAACGCACGAGTTATTGCAGTAGGTTCGCACCCGACACTTGTGACAACAAACACGAGTGTGACACGAGAGTGGAAGGATTTTTTTTCCTATTTATTTTACATTATTTATTGCACTCGTACCGATATCGCACGCGTAAATAACGGGCGATAAATAACGAGGATCTATTTGTCGCTGTCAGACGTAATTTGACACCCGAATGTACTGCGATTACAGTTTTTTTTTTTTTTGTTTTTTTGTTATTGTATCCCTAAAGAATAGTGCCTTCACTTACGCAAGTAACGTGCTTGTAAGTAGGTTCTTAACCGTTCTATTGTTAACCTGTCGGTTCTATTCATAAATTTGTATACTACACTGAGAGTCTTTTCTCTCCTTTGCCGTCTTTTATCCGCCTTTTCTCGGACTCATCTCGTGTTTTCTAACTCGCTTTCTCTCTCTACCCCGCTTAAAATTCTATTCTATTTGTATCTCCCACATATTTTTTTCTATTTTATCTCCCGTGAAAGTCGTTGAGATCCCCCCCTCGCAGCCGATGGGGCTCTACGTCGCGATCGTCGGCGTCTAGGCTGCGAATTGCCCTTGCACATCTGGTGCGCTCTCGGAATCGATTTCAATCGGCGAAACGATACGATACAGCAAGTGAAAGGAACGCGCGAACGGTAAATATTTATTTATACGCTCTCGTTGTACCGCTTGGCGGCAGCACTCGTCGCTCGTGTCGTGCTGTTTTGCTCGTCGTTTTGCACGATGATGACGATGATCACGATGGTAGTGGTGGTGATGTTGCTGGCAGCATCATCACGGGCGAAATCGGCGAGAGGCGAGATTAGCGCTGCATATACGTTCGACGGCGGATCCACGTACGCAGAAAAGACGCTGACCTCGCTGTACCGCCGTAGAACCGCTTCGTTGGGCACTCTCGATATCCTCCTCTCTCCCCCGCCCCCCTCGGCCGTTCGTCGCTCCCCCCTCTCGACGCACACTCGATACACCGCTCACCAGATCCCCGATCCCCCGTTCTCGGGGAATATAGGCCCGGGCACCGTAAACGCTCGATTCGCAAGGAACTCCCGGGGTTCGCGCGTCTGAGACTTTTTTCCTCTGTCTTTTTTTTTTCTTCTTTCTTCCTTTCTTATCTTCTCCCTCGACCGCACGTGTGTCGTGCGCGCGTGCGCACCTGTCCTAACGAGGTGGTGCCCGCTTCCGCGGGCGGATCGCCGGCGATTACCGCCGTTCGACGAAATTTGACGTTCCGTCGTGCGGAATCGGGGCGCGGCGGGGCCCAGCAGGGCCCACCGCCGTCGCCGTCGCTTTGATGTCTGTAAATTCGCCGCCGCGTCCTCCCCTCCGTGCGCAATACTTATACCGGGCTGTAACAACCGTCGTTTACCTGGAACGATTCACCTCGTGATTCTTCTTTTTACCCGGGAGAACGCACGGAGATACGTTTCTCGCGAATCTGCCTGAATTGTCGCCCCGATAATTAATCCTTCCGATCGAAGAAACTCAACGGGGAGTAATGCCGCACGCGGATGTTCTTTCGAACAGTTTGCCACTCGTGGTGCCCCTGCTCCTTCCTCCTTTTCTCCGCGCCGGACTTTTCACGAGCGAGTCCCGATTTCCGATCGACGATTTATCGCGTCGTGGCGCGACGTGCATTCGCGAAGGTGTGCGAAATCGCCTAAGGACGCGTTCGCCTTTGGAAAGTCGAAGAGAAAGCTGCATTTTCGCTCGTTTTGTTTTACGCGCTGGAAAGCAGTGCTGCATCGTATGCTTATGGGAGACACTTAATATTCCCGGCGCGAACGCCGCGAGACCACGTCGCACAAAAGAGAGAAACTCCTTCCCCTCACCTTCCCCGCAACGTCAAGTCCTTCAAATGTAAACGGGACCGAGAAAGAAAATGATTGTTTTTTTTGTTTTCTGCAAAAATTCGTCGGTTGTACCCGATAGTCTTCGCGGAATATGCGTCGTACGTCTCTCTTTCTGCTATCTTTCTGAAGATTTTTTATTTTACCAGCTTAAAAAAAGCTTTTCGATTATAAACAAATTGCAATTGTTTTTGCGAGATCGATGGTTTTATTGGGTTACTAAAAAGACGGACTTGACGTCAAATCTAGAGCTATAGAAGTACTTAAATGCCGCAAAAGATCCTCTCTCAGAGTTTACAGATGTGACTTTTCCAGACTACGTGAGAGCCATATTGTTTCGAAGAAAATAGAGACAAATTCCCAGTTATTCTTTCGCTTTGAGCAAATTTTTCTACCAGTCTATCTTATTCGCCAACAATGTTGCACGGTAGTTGGTACCGACTGGTTTTTACACCCTGGGGAAACTCGACATGACAAACGCGTAGTTCTAAAGAAATCTCACCGCTACCTCTCGTGTTTATTTTCCATTTTGGTTCTTTACTCTATTTGTATATATGTACGTATAAAGGGGCACTTTTGTCGAAACTGTCTTTGAAGGCTCGTTAAAATTTCTATTGGCCTACGTTCCCTTCGTTCACGAGAGACTTGAGGATAATTCGTTACGCAATACCTGTTCGGCGATATACCTGTTGGCTCACTCGTGCTCGTAATGAGCCCTCGCTGCAACTAAAAGGAATTTGACTTGTGCCGCATTAGGTAAGGCCGAGGGCAATAATTTACTGTAATCATCTCTCCTTTCGAAGTACTCATTGAATGCGATTTAAAGGTCTTATTTATCTTTGAACTATACGCGGTATACGTAACATAGGTTCTGTTAAAAAGAAAGGATTCAAGATTCTCGTCGAAGGCGAGCAGGACTTACCAAACTGAACAAAAGACGTTTACGCAATAGGTCGAAAAATTAATTTTGTTAAATGGAAGTGATTTTCTGTTTTGGTAATATAGATGCATGCATTTTTTTGCATAAATTTTCTTTTTACAAAAATTAATTCTTTAATTATTTTGCATAAAAGTATCGAAATAAGATAATCGAGAAGTAAATATTTCGTGAGATATTTCGTGGTTGAAATATTTTATTTTTACCTGAATACGAAATATCTCGTCTAATATTTCATAATTCTTGAATTTTTAAATATTGATTAACGCTACAAAAGACAATTCAGTGATGATCTCGATAAAATCTTCACCGTTGTAAAGTTGAAAAGTAAAAACTATCTGACCAATGATATGTCTGAGTAATCGTCTAATTGACCCTTCATGAACTGTCGGGACTTTAATGTCCCACCGAGGTTTTATATCTCTTTAATCTACGTTTCCTCCTCTTTCGAAAACGAAACATTGATAACTATCGATCGTAAATAAAATCAAAGAATCGATGTGATTTTTTCTTTAACGAATCTAAATGCATTTAAGTAAATATTTTATTACGAACAAATAAGTAAGTTTTAGAGGCACTAAATAGATCAACAAATTCAGCTACAAATTAATTATTCATCATCGTCATTGATTTTTTTTTATTCCGTGCGTTCTAATCTTGTCCTTTTGCCGGGACGGTTGAAAGGCACGCTGCCGCGAGAGTGCTCGCCCGGGCATCTACGGGTTTTTACATTTGTTGCACAGGCGGCGTGCGGAGAAAGAGAGAAGGAAGAGAGGAGAGACAGAGAGAGAGAGAGAGAGAGAGAGAGAGAGAGAGAGAGAGAGAGAGAGAGAGAGAGAGAGCACACACGCGGGAGCCTGCCCTCCCGTAATGATCCTTCGCTTCGCGTATAGTGATGCATTCGAGAGGGCGGCTGGCGCGTTCAAGCGCGCTCTATTTCCACCGAGAGTGTGTAACGAGTTCTCTCGGTGACCTAGTGGCGCGAATAGAACTCGTCGCCAAGTGCGCGGCGTCCTTTCGAAATTGTCCGGTCGAAACTTGGATACCGAATCGGCGCTCGTCGTCGTCATCGTCGTCGACACGCCGCGCCGCCGCCGGGTGCGTGCTCGATTTCGAGAGCCAGTGGGTCGACGTGACTAATCGCCGCAACCTTCACCATACGTGCCTCGTCTCGTTAAAGGAATTCGCGCGTCTCACACGCCCTTTTTTTTTCTTCGGGGAAAAGAAGAAAAGCCCACCGAAGAAGAAGATCCGAGGTGGCTCTCCCGAGCCGAAGAGATCTCACTTCGGTTTAAATTCGAAGCGCGTTATCCTCGAGTTCTTTCGCGAAAAGCGAACGCGAACGTCACTCCTCGGGGATAATGAAGCGTGATCGTTAACTGGACCGTTGACAAACACGTTGACGTTTCTCACACGTCCGGACGGATTAATATTCGCGTCTAAAGGTCTAATTTGCATTCGGGAATAGAACGCGAGGGGGGGGGGGGGGAAATAATTTCGGGCTCGGAAGCTTAACGGGCACGCTCGGCCGGCGTTGAAAGTGGAGAGAACGTGCTCCTTGCAAATGCACTCGTAAATATACGCAATCGCGACACCGCTAACGTTTCTAGCCACTAATTGCCGTCCATGTAGTACGCCGGTCGACTCCTTATGGGAAAAGGCAGCGAAGCGCGAGCGGGACAGCGCGACGTTAATGACGGACATTATCGCGACGGCAATAAAGCTTGGCTCAATTAGCCCGCGCTGTAAAAGGTACCGCGGGAAACGTCATTAAAGAAAAAAACTCGAATGGACTCGTAATATTCCCGTATAGCGTTTCCGATTCATCGCTCGCGACATCGACGCTCTATCATATCCTCTTGATTTCGTAACGCCACGAGAACTCTTCGAGGTTTGTGACGATTAAGCCTTTATGTAATCTATCAAAACCCCGGTAGATCTCTCCGGGGTGGTGGGAGAGTAGAGAGGAGGGAGGGATCGCGCGCAGATTGAAAGAATTCGCGAGCTGCTCTAAGGAAACAGCTGACCGATTTTAATGTTAATGAGGAGCCTTGTTCTTCGTACAGTACCGGCCGATCGCGTTCGGAGCTATCGCTAACCGGACTCGGTCTTCGACCCTCCTTCTCTCTTCCATTTACCGCGCGCTCCCTTCCCTCCCGCCGCGCCTCTCGTCCTTGCTCGCCCCTCCCCGTATCTTCATCGCGCCGTGGCGGCCGCATTCCTTCTCTCGACGGTGAAGCCGCGCCGGGAACTCCGACTTGCCTCGCCTCAACTCGACTCGCCTCCTCAACTCGACTCGAGTCGACTCGCTTCGTTTCGTTTCGTCTCGCCTTGCCTCGCCTCGCCTCTCGAGAGAGCTCACGAGGATCGTAACTCGCGCGCGCCCGCTTAGCTCGGATTCACCGCATCAGCTCTCGATGAATCGAGGGTAATATCCAAATTGATTGCAGCGTCCCGCGCCATTGATCAAATCCCATCGGGGATCCACGACATATCTGAACACGTAGGGTGTTTCGTAGGGATCGTCAAACTTCAGCGCTCCCTCGGCCAATCTGAAGATGATTTTTCATTCGGCCAACGAATTGCTGCGAGAAAACGTCGAATTTTATCGAATTTTTACATCGTTTAAGCGTAAAACACCGATTTCGGTTGAAGAAATCAATTGAGAAATATAATTTTGTAAATCATTTTCTTCTCAAGCTTTTAGTTTGTCTCGAGAGCGCCTTTATCTTCTGTCATTATTTACTCGAAAATTGTGGACACGCAGGGTCTCGACTATCGACATCGGGGTGTCGTTTAATGAAGTATCGTAAAAATTCGAGGTCTTATCTTCTCTCTTTCTTTGTCGTTGGATACAACTAATGCGGCCAGGTACGAGAGATTTATCTCGACACGAGTACACAGAGGCAATCGAGTTAATGAATGTCCGGTGAGAACGACTCGGGGCGGCCGCAAAGCGAGACGGTATCGTCGCGAAGCGGACTGACGTGGTCGCGCGGATTCGTGACTACAATGAGAATTCACGTTCGAGGTATGTCGTCTGCGAATGATCGAGGCAAAGGTTACGCTCGACGCGTCGCGACGTGCCGCGATCGACAGATCGCGGAGTACGTGCCACACCCAACTGGATTGCTTTTTTTTGCGCGCGCGAAGGCCTTAGAGACCCGACGTTAAAACACATCGGACTAACAATGTCTTTATCTTAACGACGTGCATATAAAGCACGAGAACGCGCCGCAGGCAGGTGAATTATGAGTCGCACCGTGAGATCGTACTCTAATTATTGTCATACGGCAGCTCTAGCCGCATATTTCGTTGCCATAGGCGCAACGTATCCGGGTCCACGAGCCGCCTACAGCAGTTCGTGTTGCATAACAAAACCGCGTGGTCGTGTCGAATAGGTGGGTTGACTCAAGGGAACGAAGCGGGCCGCGACCATTATTTATAACGTTCGGTAAAAGTAACGTACGTCATCTCCTTTATGGATTTTTAACTCGTGACATGAGAGACGGGACCAGACCTCGCCTCTCTGCCACGAAGAAAATATTGTAGGAAATATCGTATGAGTTACGTAAAAGATATATTTCTTATATATTACAACATTTCCTTGTAAAGAGCATATTATAGTGTTTATTATCATGAAAATTGATATCGTTGATATTTTTAACAATTACGTTAGTAAAGTCGCACACTGTGAAAAGTTATTTTAAACCGTGCTGCGGTTACATAAAACATTACAATTATCATTTGAGGTAGTAAAGTATAAGAAAAGAGTTTGTGTTCCTACGATTTATTTCGAATTGCGAGATAGGGAATACGCTGTGTTCCAAGTTACGTGACTAGAAAAAGAAGAGACGTATATGTCGAGTTACGAGGTGATTTTCCAGTTGGCGCGCGCGCACGCTCGCGACACCCGCGTTGGGTGATAAACGTGATAAACAATTTCGCTCTCTCACGATGTACGCGAGCGAAACGTGCAGCAGGTCGTTGCATCTGAAAAACGCGGCCCCCGATAACCGTAAAGAAAAAAGAAAGAAAGAAAAAGGCATTCTATCCTCATGGCTGCCGAGGAACTTTCGTAACGCGAGCGCGACTGCGCCTTCTTGGGGTATCGTCCGAGTCCGCTCTCGACGAGAATTCGCGACGATATCGGTTCTTTTTTCTTCCTCCCCCTTTCTCTCGGTTTAAACCGCTAAGCCTCGTTAAAGAACGCGAACGGAAAGGCGCGCTCTGCTCCTGTTTTGTCTGAGACGTCGCGGCGCATCACGCGAATAACGCGAAACGACATTCGAACGAGAGAATTATTTGTGAAGGATATTTATCATTGCGTATTTATTATTTATTAATTTTTGAGATTATTTCTCAAGGATATTTATCATTGTTTGTCAAAGCGGTTGGATTAGCGTTCCCGAGAAGACTGCTTCCAACCGCGAGAGAATCACGGGCGTGATTCTCATCCGGAAGGATTGCGGTCGGCAACCTAATATTTGCGCCTCAACCGAAATAACGCGTTTCGGATCCATCCGCGAATATAGGCCTCGTTTCCGTGCCAAACGCGTCGTGCATTCGTAATCCGGGCATCGCCGGTGCCCGCGAATCCCTCCGAACGGAAGCCGCGATTATTTCTGAAATGTGGAGGCGTGCCTTCAAAAGCGCGCGAGAGAGAGAGAGAGAGCTCACTGTTTACTACCGACTACCAACTGGGATAAGCTTACACGGGGAAGAATTTCGCGAAGAAACCTGCACTGTGTCGTATACTCGGCGCGAAAGCAATCGAACTTCGTTGCCGAGATTGTTTTTCTCAATTATTGCAACAAAGTCTGTTTTGCTGAGAAATCTACATTTATTCATAGAAATTTGAAACGAAATAATTTACTTTTATTTGCTGTCGTGACAAAATAATTCAGCAAAATTATTTACAGATTTACAGATTTATAGATTCAGCAAAAATAAAATTATCTTCAACAAAGCAAATTAGTATTCATAATTAGTATTCTTTTGGCTGTGTAATAAATATTGGTATTTATATTCGCATCAAAAGATCTTTTTCCATGTACTTACCGTTTGCAAATTCTACTCATTGATTTTTTTTCATACTTAACAGTTTCGAATATTTTACTGATCACGGACAAATTTGGATAATTTAATCTTTTATTACCTAAATTTTTCTTTTAAATTATTGTCAACATAAAGCTCTATTAATTTGATGATAATATTTTAATTAGTATGTTATATGTTTCAATTAATAAATAATTATCGAACAATATTCAAACGAAACTTGAAACTTCCATTAAGACACGACGAAAGGTCTTCATCCCTGAGCATCCGAGATTTAAAAACGTTTGTCCGAATTTTATATGTTGAGTTAGAACACATCTGCGCGTCTCAACTCTCAAAACAGGTAGAAATCCGGTAGAGAAAAGAACAGGCGAAGAAGTCGAGTGTCTTTGGTCATTGGTAGAATCCGGAGGCTTGCAATCGCGATCGAGAGCCGGAATCTCGATGGGTCTCGTACACGGGGAGAAAGAGAGAGAGAGAGAGAGGCGGCAACTCCGGCAGTCATTGAGAACGGCTCGTCGCGGGGCTTTTTTCGGCATCGACTCTCTTTCCGTAAGTATCTCCTCTCCTCTCTTCGAAGAAAGCGTCTCCTCCCGTGGTAACGGCGGGCAACGGCGTTTCTCCGCTTCTAAATAAGGAAATGCCTACGCTTCTCCTCCGCCTCCGTCGTCGTCGATTGTCGCGCGCGGCTCGCTTCTCACACATGCTCACACACACACACACATACACACATACACACATGCGCAAAAACGCGCGCACACGCGCGACTCTTAACCCATTTAATCCCACAGTTCCATTTTTGGAGCGGTGAACATGATTGACCGGTGGAAGTGGGAAAAGCAACCGAGAGTGTCGTTACATCTCACACAACTGTTGTTTGGTACGTGTTTTGTCGAATGTCGAGTGCTCGTTGATTCCGAAAATTACCCTTTTCCATATCCAAAGTCTTCATTTATACATAAAGGAAAAAAAAAGAAATCTTGTCTTTATATTTGTACGTTACGAGAGAACGGTCTTTCAACGTTAACGATATTCCCGAAGCGTGCGAAGCTCCGGAAACTCGCTCCTTTTCTCCCTCGCCCGCCCGCGACGCGAATTTTAAACTCGTCGGCGATATATCGCGCGAGCGAGCCGCGCATTTCCAGACGCGGTACAACTGAACTCGAGAGATGCCTCTCTCTCTTTCTCTCGTCCTTCTCTCTCTTTCTGGAAAGAGAGACAGGGAGAGGGAGAAAACACGTCCCGTGCAACGCACGCGGTCTTTAACTCGGGCCCTTAAGGGCCCGGCTAGCGGGGCCGATGACCGAACCGGATCGGACCCGGAGCGGAGCGGAGCAGAGCAGAGCGGAGCGATGCGACGTGACGCGCGGTCCGTTTCGCCGGGCGCGTTCGCGTTCGCGTTCGCCGCAACCGCGCGTGCCTCCGCGAGCTCCTCTGCATGCAGCTGTTGCCGCGGCATTCTCCGTTGCATTCTCGCGTTGCGGTAAGGCAGACTGGGCCAAGTGCAAAAACACAGGTTTCGTTGGACGTGTTTATTTAGCGTAAATTCGGGCAGACGACTTTAAATCGCGGCTACTCGGGATCGGAAATAGTTTCTCGACGTCCTATAAGTAGAAACATAATTGATTTTCCGTTCACTTATATTTGTCGCTCTATTTAGCGTCCTGGATTAATCAAAACCGGCCTGTCGCCTGTCCCAGTTTATATCGTACGTCTCTCAGTCGCTTGAATTCGAGTTTCGAAATGGATGATGTAAATTTTTTTATTAGTTTCAACCAGTTTCAATCAGATTGGACTATCGTAAATTGTAAAAAGTGACAAAGAAACATTGCAGCTTTATTTACAGCTGATCTGACGGAACTGGATCGTCTCTTCTTCTTTTTTCATAGATAATTTATCTTTTTTTAAACATTTTTTTCCTGTTTTTTCTATTTATATCTTCAAAGATCGTCGAAAATTGTTATTTCACATTTTATATCACGTTATATTTAAACCGTTCTTTGTCTCTCCTTCAGCTTTCATCTTATCATTGCAACATCGTTAAACGCTATCCATCGCGATCTTCTCGCGTGCTTCGTGCACTTGCCTCCGCCTCTCCCTTCACCTCTTCGCTTTCCCTTTGGACTTCATAACTGTCATTTCGCGTGTTGCATCTTCCTTTCGCCTCGTTAACCTTTCCAAGACAATCTTCACTACATGAGATTCACAGAAGGGCACGACCGTTTCGATCAATGAGTTTGTTATATGTTGATTATTTAAATGATTGCGATCATTATACTAATAGCCATATACGTCTTTACATTTATCCGCTGTCGACAGCTTCGTTACCAGAAAGAAAGGAAAACGCTTGACGATTACCATATTTAAGGATTAATTAAACTGTCAAGAAAAAGTGAATGTCCTATTACTTTTCGAATCTTCTTTGCCTTAAAACATTCTTGTACAGTAATTAATCATATAGCCACATTGATGGGCGAAATCACGAGTTAGGTATCTCAAGCTTTTTACTCGGAACGCGGCGAAGCGGATTGTCGTGTAACCGGTATCGTAACTTCCCGTCATCAACGATACGTACCGGTGATTTTTTCAGTTTTTGTCGAAAAGAAGGAAGATTGCGTGTAATAATTTTTTTATTCTCGAACATCGAAATCGCGCGGGTCAATAAGTTACTTTTGCGCCCGCACGTCTAACTCTTATCAACGAGATATAATTAAAATCCGATATGTTTATGCGAGAAAAAGTTCAATCACAAAAAAGATGAACCTACGGACTTGGATTAAACTGATAAACATCTCAATGAGTGCAACAGCCGCGCGCTAACGGTATTTCGTTTGCGTGAGGATGAGGATAGGATTTTGCATGGTATACAGAGTAGGTATGCGATAAATATTAAATATCATAGTAAAGACGTTATGTGTGGAGATAACATATTTTAAATGTGTTGGAAACTGGGAAACTAAAACGCTATAATATTACAAACACGCGTGATAATATTATAATGTACGCCGACTAGACGGATAGCTATTTTCCTAGACGGCTAGACATTACATTAGGTGGGTAAAAGCTCTTCGAAATCCGACACGTTGTTACACATATATTGTATAGGACGGTACGTATCGCGATCCGCTTCTTACGCCCTCGATTCGTGGATTTCGCGAGTCGTTTCTCCGCGCGGATATCGCATTTGTCGCAAAATTTCTGGAGCAACGGCACATATAAATAGGCGCGCTTGCCTCATCGCGCGAAAATAAGTTGGGAATTGCTTAAGGGTGGAGCGCGCAAGATAGATGAGCTAGTTATGAATTTTATGCCATCCGTATCTGTAACGTCCGTCGCGACGTCGTCGACTGAGAGATATTGGTGCGGAGCGGACTTATCTCCCGAAGTCCGCTCGCGTTGATATCTTACCGCCGTCTCTCTCGCGTGGAATTTATCGTCGAAGGTACTGCAAACTCGCGCGTGTGTACTCGTTTATTATTTCATCACGGAACGTTAGCGGGCGTAATCGCGTAACGACGTGCAATTATCCCAAGTAACGATAGTTTAATCGCGCGGTCCGGCTTCTCCATTTGCATCGCGCGTATTCGTTACTCGAAGCCGCATTAAAGCCGAGTCCGCCGGTGTACTCGGTCTAAAAATGGAGATCACGTAACGCATCGGCGATACACCCGGCAGTCTCGCATTCTCATTGTAACGGCATTTCTTGCGTTCGTGCAGCAACTAGGATCCAGCTGACGGCCTTTATCGGCCGCCTTTGTCGTCGCCGATGTTACCCCACGTGGTGCCTCTGACGAAGCGCGCAGTTTGTCGCCGCTCCGTTTTTCTCAATTCCTCGAAGCACAAATTAATGCGGAAAATATTCAAACGACTAACGATCAACGCTCGACGCCAAGCGGTTTCCCTTTGTCATAGTTCTGATCGCGTTAAATCGCGCGTTAAACGCGAGCGATGAATCGAGACGAGTGGCGTCGTGATTCACGTCGCGCGGACCGAGAAAGAGCGAGAGAGGAAGAGAGAGAGAAAGAGAGATGCAACAGACTCGTCAACACCGTCCGCATCTTTGGAGAACGATTCAGCTTTCGAGCGATATGCGGTCACGGATCGTGGTGTCTCACCCGATTACAACATCGGTGATCTCATGCCATCGATGCCGCGCCGCGCCGCGCGCTGGTATTTTCTTGCCGTTGTGCCAGCGTACACCCACGTGCGCGCGCGCATCACGTGACGCCGAGATATTATCCGAATAATCGAGATTTCGCCTCTGTGACCGACGTTCTTATTATTGTTCCTCACGACGCGCTTCTTGCGACGTAAATGTGGCCGCTACGTTGACATTGAACGAAGATACGCATAGAAGCTCTCTCTCTTTTTCTCCCATGTCTCTTTCCCGCTTTCTCGCTCGCTCGCGTATTCCGCATCCCACACTCGCGCAACTACACGCCACACGCATTTCGGATAGTGTGCGAGGGATTGAGGAGTAGGGAACTAATGTAAGAAAGATTGGGAGAGAGAGAGAGCGAGAGAGCCAAGAGCGACGGTCAGCTGATGTCACGCAGATGGGCTGGTGAGCTGCGCCGTGCTAAAAGCGGCTATGATGCCCTCCTTTATTTCCCCTCTCATCCTCTCTCCTTCCCCGGCCATTCTCCTCCTCCGTTTCTGCCTTTCTGCTCAACTGTTTTTCTATCTGCGTCTATCTGTCCGCGACTGTAATCCACGTCTCTGCGTTTCCCTCTCGCGTGAATTCTTCGCGGCTCGCGCTTCCGATCCTCTTGTCGAAAGAAAGAGAGAGAGAGAGAGAGAGAGAGAGAGGGAGAGAGAAACGCAGGCCTCGCGGGCATACCGCGAATCGCCGTGACGCATTCTCCCACCTCTCCTTCGCGACTCTCGAGAAAATCGCGGTTGTTGCGAGATGACTCGCGCCAAGAAAGAGACACAGAGACTCGGCAACGCGCGCGTGTATGCGTGTTAAAAGATCCTGACGTTTTCCATTCGGAATAAGTGTGACAACCAGCGGCGTGTCCGTAGCCGAGAAATCGCCTTTCGGCATCTCAAATGACCGCGCCGATAAAGCGTCGCCGATCTGTTTTCGTTGCCCCGCACGCTCGCAATAATTTATCAATTCACTCGAGATTTTTCCGGCGACAATTTTTTCACAGCGACGATATCCTCAAGCGGATACTTGACGAATTTTGCGATCCGTATAAAAGATTTCTCAATTACGACGCACGTACTCCAAGTCGCGCGCGTTCCACCTGTCTTTCCTCGTTGAACAAAAACAGCGCGTCTATTGAGAGGCTAATAATCGGCTCCTCTTCAAGATAATCGAGTGGTTCATTAAAGGAAGCGAGCTTGATGTGTAGTCATTAACTGCTATAAACGATTTACTGCGCAGCCACTGATCGATTCATTTGTAACTTTAAAGACGCATTTAATACAGGAAATATATTAGTAATTAGATTTGTCCGTCGTTTATTCGCAAATTTGCTTGCATTAAATTTTCTCGAGTCAGAAGAATAAAATTATTCCACATGATTTTATGTATGTTATCGTATATACGCTTTGATGGATTTTTCTACACAAAATTGACATTAAACAGTTTTAGATTATTTCACTAAAATTATTCTGCGACTGAAAACGAGTACGTATAATGTTTAATTACGCGTTAAAATTATCTAAGAAAGAAACAAGTATAGACATGTAGCTTGTCGAGTCGATCTGCATTTTCAGATTGATTCATTTAACGAAACGATCTCGAGACAGGTGACGGAGGCGCGGATTGTTCCGCGACCTACCGAGATTTTCGTTTCTCCTAAATCGGGACAAATTTTATGCGGTCGCTGGGAATGCGGTTTGGCTGGGACTTACAGTTACATTGTGCGTGATTTGTGAATGGTTTACGCGAAAAGCGACGATTTGCGGTCACCGCGGGGCCCGGTGTCGTCGCGTGAGCGCAAATCATCGGCACGGGAGGACGATGAGGAGCCGAAGAGGTCAGGCATGCGAGAAAGTGGGGCAGACGCGGAACGTTGACCTTTACGGTTTACGGCGGATATACGTATACGTTGTAAGAGCACGACCGGGTTGCACGACGGGGCCCCGTGATCCTTTGTCGCGATACACCGCGGTAGATACACCGCGATGGTCGGTGTACCTACCGATCGAACACGGGATAAACAAAGTCACCTTTTTTAGATGCTGGCCAGACGCTATTCCTTGACCGATCGGAATCGAATCGAAAGCGCCGAAGGGAAAGCTCGTTTCCCTTTTATACCAATCCCGAACTTGACATTAACTCTACTTCAGTTAAATTAAAATATGAATTCAATTTAATATATTTGAATAATTTGAAACGTGTCTGCGATTTTTTTTCGTGAGAATGCTCGTAAAGGTTTTTTTTAATGTCAAATAATTAGTCCCTGGTGTGAAATAACAGATGTAAAATGATTTTTATTGTTTTTTATACAAATTTTAGTAAGTATTTCCGTACATATACAACTGGCTATTGTAATTAAATTGACAAGTCCTTATTTAATTGGATTATAAAACCACATTTTATTAAATGAAAAAATATTTATTTCAAATAAAAATATAAATTTAACTTCCTTAAATATTAATAAAACTACTTCAAACTTCTTTCTTGAGGTAAAAAAATTAAAGAATTTTTTACTCAAGTGATTGAGGCAATTCTTCTAATGCCTTCTACGTGACAATCACTCAATTGTTGTCAATCCTGTATAGAATACCAAGAAAACGAACGAACGAAAAGCTGAATAAGAAAATTTAATCCTTTCTCACGATTTATAGAGGGAGAGCCACGCCCAACCGTTAGATCCGCAGCGCCGTTATTAGCATTGCGTTTAAGTTGCGGATAAGTCGCGCAAATGCGTGCGTGAGTGCGTGCAAGCATATAGGTATGCAGGGACACGCTTACGCATTATCGCTATACGGTCAGACGCCGCATATAAAGACCAATCGCGTGACGTATTATCGAATGAAGGATGTACGCGGTTCCATTTCGCTCGCGCTTCGTTTCGTTTTCCTCGTTAATATAACGGTCACCCTAGATTCCTCGTAGATTGGCCCATTCAGTGTAATCGGCGTGTCAAGACTTTGTCTGAGCTCGCCGAGAATTCTTCCGTCGAAAGCGTCGGCGAAATTCAAATCGATTCTGTCTGAAACGAAAAGGAGAGGGAGGAGGAGAGAGAGAGGAGTCGTGGACAATTTTCGTACGAGAAAAACGCGAAGCGTTCCGATATTTTCAAATCCCTGCTTTTTTACGTCTAATCATCGGAATTCTTTTTGGCACCGTTGAACTCTCAACGAGGAGCCGAGACTCCATCAATTATATCACACAATTCGGAGAATTCGGGGTATCAATTTTTCAGCTTAAGTGAACCTGAACGCTCGCCGAGTTCCTTGATTCTCCGAATTCGGAGGATCGGAGGATCGACGAGCGCAACTCTCGATTAATCACGTATTTATCGTTGGATCGTTTTCACTTTACAGAGATCGCGAAGGTGCGGGCGAGTCTTTTTCAAATCAGCGGAGTGAAGAAGGAGCCGCTCATCTTGCCGGAAGCCGAGGGCGACATCACGACGCTCACGGAGAAGGTCTATGTGCCCGTTAAGGAACACCCAGATGTAAGTATGCACGAGGGACTGACGCACATATGTGTAATGTAATTGACGTATCTCCCGGATTATCGTGACAAGATGCGATTCAAGGAATACACTTGAGATACGAAAACCGATGAGGTGATTCTGTGGAAAATCGAAGAGAGCGAGCGTTTCGAGAGATGCTTCTATGAGAGAATTTACATTGTTCAGCTAATATGTACATACGTCAACTAATGGGTGACAATCGACACGTCGCTGAAACTAAATATCTGTTATTTTGTAATGATGAGTGGACGGAACGAAATGAGTTAAACGCTACTCTGCGGGGAAAAACCCGTTATTTTTATCGGTGCATAGTGCAAGAGGAGTATCCATTTGTGAACTTGATTTAAATAAACATAAAAATTCGAAAGTTTTGCGTAGCTCAGTGATTATACGTTTAGAAGATCTCGGCATCTTGGCTATTTGGATGAAAGGAATTTATTTAGAATTCCTCGAAGGCAATTACGGTCATTATTAATGTCAGAAAGTATATTTAATAATTTATAATAGTCTTCAAAAGCGCCTCGATTATAAGTGAGTTGATTTTATTATGGTAATGAAAAGGCATCACTCAATATGATGCAACCGCGGTTGAATTGAGATTCTTTCTTATATTTTTTCACAAATTTATATTATGTACTTATATTTCTTTGACGTGCCGACCAAAATGTCGGGGTTCTTCTATGGTATAGCGCTCAATTCATTTCATTTTGTCCGCTCATTAGAAAATTACAGTCATTTAGTTTGAGCGACTTTTTTATTATTACTTTATATATAACGTGTGTATACATATATTTGTTTTATATATATCGCATCCGTCGTGAATCGTTTTTCTTCGTCGTGTCGCCGGAGGGTGATTTTCGTTACGGATCCGTGGCGCGAGAGGAAAAGTATCGTTCGCCGATCTCGGGAGACGAGATCGAGCGATGCGCAGCGTGCACCGAACATCGAACGCTGAACGTTATTTCTGTAACGCCCGAAATAGGGTTCGCGCCGAAGAGACGGACTCCCTTTCCTTCTCCACGCTCCGTTTCCTCGTCTCGCTCGCGCGCGCGCGTGTTTCTACGCGGTTGGCTCTCATTGAGACGTAATAGCCGGGTCGTAAGCTTATTAACCCTTGGAGCGGGTATCTCGATACTTCTTTTTTTTGTTTAAATCGCGTTGAAATATTTAATTTATTTAGAGATGAATGAGGTATCGCTTGAGAATTGTCGGGAAAAAATTACGTCGGCTTACGCGCGCGAGAGTGATCGGCAATCACAGACGTCGGCGATTATTAGCTCATTATAGCCTCTTGCGAATGATCGATCGATTCTTCAATTACCGCGTAACGTTGACGATGCGCGGTTTCGCTTTGTCCGCCCATCTACTCGACAATTGTCCAATTATCATGCGCCGATTTCACGCTGATTGGTAGTTTTCGATAATGTCCCACGTTATCAGGGCATTAGTTCTTATCGTCATCAAGAAGGACGCTGTCGTGATGCGTCTCCTGGCACGGTAGCTCGTCTTATCTTTCGATGCGATTGCGTGAATCGTCAAGATTGCTATTATTATGCGTTATGTGTTTATTTAAGATTTTACTGGATTACGTTTTTCTGAGATAAAAGAAAGGAGGTCTCTCTAAGATATTACAGTCGTAGTCTTTCCTCCCACTGCATTTCGGCGTTTAGACACGCCTCAATCGCATATATTAAAACTTTTATCTTGGGAACGATGTTTTTGAAAAAAATAAAGAAATGGACCAGCAGCGGGCTAAAGAGCCACGGATGATTCACCGTCTAAACTTATCCGCCTTTATTTACCGGGATCCAACAATGAAACTGGATATCTCGTAGAACAGGTCTTTTTTTCACACGATCGTACAAACCAAATTTAGCGCGTAGCGTTTCGCACGTAAAAGATATATTCTATAATTTATGAGTATATTATGAGCCGCTATTTAATACAAATATTGTAAAAATGTATAATATTTGTATACAAATTGTTGAGGAAGTTCTTAAAAATGGGACGATTAGATAAATTTGGGAAAAAATTTATTGATTTTTTGCGTTTACACGTTCTCGTTGAATAGTTTTTAGAATTGAACATATTAATCGCACAAAGATGCATGGAAAAAAATTCAATCGGCTTTCCCGTATGATTACAGTTCAACTTTGTCGGAAGGATTCTGGGACCGCGGGGTATGACCGCGAAGCAACTGGAGCAGGAGACAGGATGCAAAATCATGGTGCGCGGGAAAGGATCGATGAGGGATAAGAAAAAGGTGAGAATTATTTAAAGGTAAAAATTGATTTAACTAAAACTTCCACTCGCCTAATTGCTACATGAAGACTCTTTGAGGAAAGTTCTCTTCAGCAAGCTAATTTTGAAAATTCTATCGATGCACGACGTTAAGTATCGCGAAGAAATACGTAACTTAACTTGCCCGTTAACGGCAACGAGCGTCTGAAATTAATAACGGTTGCAGACGATGACAGCTGTTGTAATGGTCGATTCCGCTAATCATAGGCCTGCTCTCCTTAATCGCGCTTCATTATACTTCTTGTTTAAGAGGAATGTTGTGACTACAGATATAATTGGAGTTGTAACATGAATTATACGTAAATAATGCATTTTTTAGTGAAGTATATATAAATAATACGTTTTTTAATCAATATCAGAGAGTTAATACGAGCTCTCCAAGTAAAGAATGCTTGCTACGTATCGGGGGATTAGAGACCGTGACACAAATGGGTTTGGAATTAACTATGAGTGATTTATATAGAGAATTAAACCAAGCGTCGTATTTTTTTCAAGCTGCACGTGGTACGCGAGCGAAATGCTTTCTCGTAAGTATATACACGTAGAAACGAACCCCAGTGTACAATTCGATGTGAATTTGATGTGTATCTATTATTTCCTCCCTGATCAACGCAAATTTATTCGTTAATTATTATTGCCGTTTATTTGGTTAACAAAAGTCCGCGATAAAAATCTACGCCGGTGCTTCATTGTTCAAAGAATTCGTCCGAAATAAAGGCGCGGGTATAGAGGGAACGAAATTTATATTAATCACGCAATCCTGCTCTTTATTTCTTTCTATTCTCAGGAAATCGAGCCTTTATATTATAATTTATATATTATTTAATGTATTATTCAAATATATATTTTTTAAATAATATGAACGACAATTTTATGTAAACTATATGACTTTAAGTTCGCGTCGCGGGTGTATGTACGTGTATGTGTATGTGTATGCGACTAATGTTTGCGTGCGTATAACAATATTGCGTGACGTGTTGATTAACCAGGAGGAACAGAATCGGGGCAAGCCGAATTGGGAGCACCTGACGGACGAGTTGCACGTGCTGCTCACTGTCGAGGACACCGAGAATCGTGCCACGTTGAAGCTCGCCCGAGCAGTCGAGGAAGTCAAGAAGCTACTTGTGCCCGTGGTGAGAAAGTTCCAATTGTATACCCTTCCTTTCCCGCTTATAGACGATAATAGCCCCCCGCGCGCTAAGAAGAGAGATCTCGCCGGGAGACTTTCCCACAAACACGTCTTTTTCTTCCTTCTCTCTCCTTCTCTAGTTTCGAATCAAATCCGAAAACTTGAAGGAAGCGTGGTTGCGCGCGAGAGAAAAAGATATCAAAAATTTTTAGTAAAGTTGTATAAAAGGGAAAAAAAATTGTTGCGACAATTTTTCCCTGCGAGTTCGAGACGTGGCGCGTTATAATCAAGCTGTCGAAGCTCGAAACGCATGCCACTTCCGAAGTGAGTGGCCTCGTGTACAACGCGCGCGTTAACTGTACAATCGGCGCTTTCATATGTAAATGGAAAAGATCTGTACAATGTCGAGCTCCCCCATCCACATTCGTAGGATAATTATCGTTGCACCTCCGGTGGTGGGTTCTGACGTTAATGTCGATTGTTAGCAGGCTGACGGCGAGGATGAGCTAAAGAAGAGGCAGCTAATGGAACTCGCCATTATCAATGGGACTTACCGGGATTCGAACACAAAGGTTGCCGCCGCGGCAGGTACCGTTCGCAGAACTTGTCTCATTATGCGCGCTTAAGAGCCAGGCGGGATCCGCGAGAATCGGGAGATTGCAGGATCCGAAGATAGCACGCGAGATAGACTTTCTAATGAGATGTCCATTTAGAGTATTACTTTATCGCAATTGTAATTTACCTCGTTGTGTTGTAAAAACGTGCAATAATCGACGCATGACGCATTTAAAGATAACGACAACATTGCAACGTAATGGACTAACGTTGATCGTCGTTCCGCACGTTCGTGACTAATCTATTGAAATAATTCTCGCGAAATAACGCGGCTGCGTGCACATCTTCAGCCAAATCTGAGATTCCCGGTACATCAGTTGTCGGAGAAATTCGCGCTTAAACAAACAGTTGTAGATATTAATGCTCGTGACTTTAGCGTGGTGGAGAACAAGAAATAACGGTCGCAGAGTACCCGACCGATTCATCTTCAACTTACTCTTCTTTGATTAGTAATTGGTTTTTTTTTGCGACGTATTTATTTTATTCTTTCGGAAAACTAGTTTAGTCGCGCTTCGAGTCACGTTAGATAGATGAAAGGCTTAAGAGAGATTTCGGAGAAACTTGACTCGAGATATACGTGTCTGGATTAAGCGCAGCGGTTATCGAAATCAAGGTCGACTGGTGAACGAAGACGACGAGTCTTCCCGCCACAGACTCTGTATTTTTCTGTCAACTTGCCTGACCCCATTTCATATAATTTAATATGTGATACTATCATAATCATCGTTCAGAAACAAATTTCAAATTTCTCCTTGAAACTCGCTGCCTTCCTCGCTCCCAAATTTTTCCGGTTGTGCACGCAGCGGTGTCCAGTCATTGTCATAACGCGGGTGTCGCGGATCATAGCGCTCGTGGAACCGACCGTTTCGGTCGGAGGCGAGGCAGGGAAGCGTGTCATTCAGCACCACTCGCTTTTGCAGCCTGTGACGAGGAGTGGCGGCGGGTAGCCGCCGCCGCGGCAGAGACGCAGCGCCTGCTGCCGGGCCTGGCGACGCCGATGCGGACTCCGAGCGCGCCCCTGGGCGCGCCGCTGATCCTGTCGCCGCGGATATCGGTGCCGACGACCGCCGCGTCCCTGCTGAACGGCTCCGGGCCGCCCGGATCGCTCCTGTCGGCCGGCGATCCTCACGGGCTCATCTACACGCCGTACGCGGACTACGCCAACTACGCCGCCCTGGCTGCCTCGCCGTTGCTCACCGAGTACGCCACTGCTGATCATTCTGGTGGGTTGTTTGCTCGTTGATCACTCCCGTTGCCGTGTCCCCCCGCGCGGCACGGAGAGAGAAACGGAGATGGTCGAAACGAACGCCTCTCCCCTCTACGTAATACGAGAAACGGAGCTTTTTATACGCGGAAATGTTTTCTTTTTTTCTTTCTAATTTTTTAAGAGAGATGCGCGCGTAACGGAGGGAACGAAGCCGCGTGCTCTTTTATTATTTTTATTAATATTGTTATTATACCGCATGCGGCACGTCACTGACGATTGGTGACTCTCTTTAACGGCTTCAACAGCATTTAGTCATTCTTTTCCCGTGCTGTGAATCTCAAGAGATTAGACGAGCAACGATTAACGGAAGAAATCTTTTCGATAAGCTTATTGTCGTACATTTTTTTTTTATCTGTACGTATTATAGTACGTATAAATATTCTGCTGAGATAATGACCGTTGTAAAAAGTTGCCCATCTAATCCTGGTACCGGTGCCAATTTTTATACATCACACGAATTAGGAAATTGTCACGGGAGAATGAAACGAAATTGAATGCAATGTTATCACCGATAGCGTTGGGCTTCGTGAAACGCGACGGACATGCACATCGCTTCGACGGGGGCGTCACCAATCGACACGTAGCACGTACACAATCACGTAAATTTGTAAGACTATAATTGTTAATTACGAACCGATCGCTCTTGTAGCCGTTAATTATTATTATCCATGTCGCGTCATTATCTCCGTTATCATCATCGGTGAATCGGTCGTCGTCCCGATCATCATCATTATCATTTTTATCATCATCATCATCATCGCCATCATCGTAGCGAGTACTTTTTGCGAGGATAGCTTAGGATTATAGGACACAACCGAAATCAGTCATTTACTAGTCGCGTCAGTTCAGATATTATAATTACGTGAAAGCCTTAGCGTGTAATGTTATATGCACCGCCTTATCGAAATAATTGTGTCACGAAGATTCAGGGTTATCAATAGCAGGTAGAGAACTGGTAGGAACGCGAACAGAACGGCTAGGCCGTGTTTCGGTAGGATTCTATCAGGAACGGTATAGGTATTAGGTATAGGAGAAGACGGGACAGACGTACGTACGTACTCGTCGTGCGTGCTGTATCGCGTGCAGATGTAGCTATACTAGTCTGAAAGCTTTTCTTTCTTTCTTTCTTTTTACACCGATTTTCGTGCCGTTCACCAGCAGCCACGTGTTTCGCCGCCGGAATACTTCTTTTCTCCTCGAGTCGCCTTTAGGGTAACCGCACGGTGCAATTTTTGTACGATAGAGGAGGATATTCTGCCTGATTAAATAGAGATTTCATTTTTTTTCTTCTCTCTTGAGAAGACTACGTATTAATCTGGAAGATTAATCTGCAATTCAAAAATTAATCTGAAATTCAGTCTTGTGAAAGATTTTTTTAAAGAGATGTTTGTATATCTATATATCTCGATGTAGAAAGTACCTGGTGAAAACGAGAATAGATTATCTCTTGCTATACGAGAAATATACTTTCGCCGTTCGAAACTGATAACGTGAAATTTAGCGGCAATCAAAGTTGTTTTTATTGGATTTATAATTTTATTTGACTTACATTGACTTTTTAACGAGAAATATTGCTTAAAATTGGAATATTGATTTTGAGACCTATACTTCCATCTTTCGTAGTATCGTGCTTATATTTACATCTCATCAGCCGGACATGATATCCTCCTCTTACAGATCGGACAAGTCTCACACCGCGTACGTGTAGTCCAAGGAGATCGCGGGAATCCAGCGAGGAGATGAATCACGTTGAACTCGATCGCGTCGAAAGTTACGGCGAACCGTTAGTCAGGACAATCCCGCGGAGTCTCGTCTTCGAGAAAAGAAAGAAGAAAAAAAACACGTCGAGATATTTCGGGTACGCGAGAAATCTCCCGTCCAGTCCTCTTCCACCAGTATCCAAAGTACTTCCCGTCGAGTGGTACGAGTTACTTGACTCCCTGACGCACGCGACGTTCGATGCCCGGGCCTGTTTAAAAGCCGAGCGATATATACTGTCCGGGAATTATACCCCTGGACGCGCGTTCTTCGTCGCGGCATACGGAAGATCGCGTCTGTCTTCCCCATGATTGAAAGGCATCCAGTTACCCGGTGAATGCTCGCGCATTCGCGCGTCTTTTAACGTATAATATAGACCGTAAGGGAATGCCCTCGTGCGTATTGTCTTGCGTTGAATTTTTTTCTTACGGTTGATGAGAGATCCGTAACGCGCTGTCGCGCATTACTCAATGCAGTAATCAAAGGCCATTCTTGTTGTAGCTATTTTTACAGATACACGTGCGTGTGTACGCATTGCACGTACGTGCGTAGATATATAGATTTCACAGAGGATATATTATATATTTATTGAAGTAGACGGTATTAAACGTTGCATAATATAGGTTCTTTTTTTCTTAAAGCTTGTCTTAGAGTTCGATTTGGTAGCTTCGATGACGGGAAGGGACGTGTATCGTCGTCCCGGGACGTTTCTTTTCCTTGCTAAAGAGAATAATCAACCGTTTTAATCAGTAGTCTGTCGACAGGGTGGTGATGGGTACATTAATCGAACCTTAGTGTCCGCGTTTTTTTTCTTTTCTTTCATTTTTTTCATCGCACACGTTCTCCGTTTACGCTTGATTTAAATTACACTTTTAACGACGATTGCAACTACAGGAAGTACTACCACTAGAATCCCAATCGAATCCCTCGGGTTTGACCTAACACGCGACTAAAACAACTAATAACTCGATCCGTCCACCTCTCCTACGAAACTCACTCTACGTTGCGTCTACTCATTTTCCCTTTTGTCTTCTCTCTCGCTCCCGCCTCTATCCGGATGAAAACCGTACCTCTAATTACGTAACTCTTTGACGACCCTAGCGCAGTAATTACGCGAATCGTCTAGCGCAGCGATAGTCATCTAAAAAAAAGAAGAAAAAAGAAACGGGAAAGAAGAAGAGTACTCGATTGTGAGACTTCCGAGACAGAGTAGCTTTACCTTTTTTTTCCTTCTCTCCTCTACGCGAGAAAGAGAGAGAGACGTAATCGCTGAGTTTTCACAGCTTGAAACGAATCGGTCGAGGTGATCGCGGTCGATCGCACGATAGCAATCGGATTAGCGAGCAATTTAGCGAGGACTCATCGGTAATAAATACAAATTGGATCTATCGCGCGACACGCCATACGATGGCTGGTGATAGGTAGCCTATAATATACGTAGGATTCTTCTCTTTTTTTTTCTTTAGACAGGCAATATATAGGTGGAGGGAGAATATTACCCAGGGACCAAACAATATTTTGAGGACTGATGGTTCTAGCGTTTACTTGTAGTGAATCCAGACGATACGGATAAGACTATGCGTTGAAAAAGTACTTCCTCTCTTTTTTTTTTTGTTTTCTTATCGCGCGTCCACGCCGCCCCCCTCCCTTCGCAAAAGAGCAAATAAAGGAGAATCGAATGGTGACTTTAGCGCACGTATTTATACAGATTATGTTATAGACACGTAATACTCTTTTTGATGGCATAGTCTTTAAGTAATATTTAAATATTTAAATATGCAAATCGTGTATATATATACACGTGTGTATATATATATGTACACACATATATCATTATCGTACGAGCTATATATTATATATTATTTTATACGTTTATTTAATTTTATTTTTATAAAGATTTAGCCGTTTATATAGATATATTTATACGAGGTTGAGGGCCGAAGCAACGGGTAGATGTTAATCCCAATACTCATTGTTGTTAGGAACGAGTAGAATGGTTGGATACATTTCTAGCTTACATGACAAAGACTTACCTGATTTCACTGACGAAAATCAAAAGTGTGATGTTGAGACGCGCGCGAAAGAGCGAGAGGTTGCCCGGTTATCAGCAATAGCTTCTATATATTTAACGAGTTTTATATTTTATATGTATACACGCACGCGCAAAAATCTGTCCGATGTACCTAGAAACAAGCGCCGATACGGGAGGTCATATCTATATGGTAGACTCGTTTCAATAGTTAATAAGTAAGTAAGTAAGTACGTGTCTCTCCGTCGAAGCCGCGTTTCGCTTCCCTGCGGGAAAGCCGGGATTATGTTGTTTTTATTTTAATATGGAGTTTCAGGGACGCACGACTTCACTGACGATTTACAGTATTCTTACAGAGTGTTCTGGTAGGCGAGCTTGCCCCGCTACAGGCCTAAAGAATACGAGCCGA
Organism: Temnothorax curvispinosus; assembly: GCF_003070985.1. NCBI lineage: Eukaryota > Metazoa > Arthropoda > Insecta > Hymenoptera > Formicidae > Temnothorax > Temnothorax curvispinosus. The sequence goes on along the minus strand of NW_020211980.1, from coordinate 22,783 downwards.
GCGTGAGCTCACGAGAGATTCGGGACGAGCACGCGAGACATGGTCGCGTGTCAAAAAGCGTCACGCGAGTCGCCGCTCCATCGAGATGTCTTTGAATAAAGTGATCCCGAGGCATTCTGTATAGCGATGACATTAATATAAACGACGCGAAATCGGTAATTTGATCACGCGTTCTTGAAGTCGTGTCTTCAAGGGGAAAATAAAGAATTAGCGCGATGCCTTTAAAGTCCTCGTTACTCAAAGACATTTCGGCGTTGTTTAATACCGAGGAGCAATCATCTCGGTATTGAATTTAGAGAGCAGCAACGTGTCTCCGTATATTCCACGCTCGCGATGCTCAAGTAAGGAAACAAAGGGCATCCTTACGGTACGCGAAACGGGTGTCGCGCGTTACCATATTTCCGCAGTATTTCTACCGTATTCGCAGTATTTTCCGCGCATGTTTCAGGCATTTAGTGGCTTCCGCGTTTAAAGCCCCTGAAAGACAATTGTTCAACGATCATGAGCTCACGCTGGTCGTAAGCTGGAGGTAACGATCAGCATTAATCCGGCGACGCCACCACGAGAGCCAATTGACGGGGTAAAGGGTGGCTCTTACAAAGTCGTGGCAACTCGCCCTCGTCCTGTTGGCGTCGTGGCGGCGTCGTCGCTAGAACCCGTTGCACAGAGAAAAAGAAAGAAGGGATTGCAAGTGTATCATAAATTAGTAAAATTAGTAGCGTAAATAAGTGAAATCCAAATTTACAATTTACTGTGTCTGTATCAATAGGGTGCAATACAGATTTTCTTTGTGGCACGGGTTCCTCCTCCCCCCCGATGTGTGTCTTTTCTTTTGCACTGATAATAGCGGCAGGATTCTAGATTTTTTTAGCGGACCGAGACGGACGGGCGCGGATCCCTTGCGGGTCCGCGTGCGGCGAAAAGTGATCGTACGCCGGAAGTGACGGTCCCTGCTGACCATACTCATGCTGTGTGTATGTTGGCGACAGGCGCAGCGGCGGCCGCCGCCAAGCAGCGTAGGCACCTGGGTCAGATCCGCGAGCACCCTTATCAAAGGGCCGGCGCTCTCTCGTGAACACACAGAGACGATGCGAGTACACAGAGAGAGCGAGAGAGAGAAAGAGAGAGAAAAAAGAAAGCGAGAGAGAGAGAAAGAGCGAAAAAGAGAGATACAGAGCACTGTTCCCGCGCCACCGCGGAAAGGTTAGTGTCTGCACAGGCAGTTCTCAATTAAGTTCTCTCTTTTGTCCTCTTATTTTTTTTTTATCTTTTTTTTTCCACCAACGTCTTCACCATCTTCCTTGCGGTCTCGATGTCGGAATGGCCGAGGCGCTTTTCTCCGTCTCGCGACGAAGCGGTCGCTAAAACTAGGTTGACGCAAGAGGCTCATCCACTCAACTTTGTATTAGAAAAAAAATCGGAGAACCGCGAATCTTTGGAAAAGGAGTTGAACGATTTCGCTTTAACTGAAAAGGAACAAATTGGAGCCTGTGGGTAGCAAGTCTCCTTGAATCTGCTGGAGTCTCTTGATTTAACAAACGTAAATCTTTTGTATCAACCCGTTTTGGCGAACGTCTCGAACACTTGATAAAACGTTCCGATAACTTTTATTATTGCGTATATTAATCTAGCGAGAGCTATCTGTATTTAAATAATTGCGAATTTATTGAGCAGAGCGCCCAGATCATTCCGACCAGACTTTTATTTATATTTATAGATATATATACGTAGCTTTTTATGTATTTGTATGACGAGACCCGCGCTCATGGCCCGTGTTTTGGCTCGTGCTAAAGCCGCGGCGAAAATACGAGCCTTTCACACGTGTCTCCGCCACGAGCGTGCTGCTGTTCGGGAAGCTTTCACTCGGGCTGGCGGAGGCTGGAGCCTCCAGCTCCAGCGCGAGAACGGGCAGCCAGCAACGGTGGCGTGTGCGTGCGTGTATGTGCACGCGCGCGTCTCGTCTTGTGTACCTGACGCCGCACCGATCGACATCGGTTGTGTCTCATCGGTTGAAGTAGCACTTCTCGTTTACACACGTATACATTACGCAGTTATAGATCTCCGGTGACCGGTGACGGAAGAATTGATTAATGTCACAATATATCCCCCTGCCTACCGAAAAAGAGAAAAAGAGGGATACAGATCGAACCGTTCTCGGATCTTTACAACGGTGGAGAGCCGCGTAACTTTCATTTAGCCGTAATAGTACGCGAGTCGAAGTAACGGGAAAGAAAGGGAGAGGTAGAAAGAGAGAGAGAGAGAGAGAGAAAGATCACGCACGGATTGACGTGTGGGGCGGAGGGAAAGAGAGCGAGAAAGACTCGTTTCTCTCGGCTTAGGGCCGGCGCAGGAATCGGGCGCTAGGCGTCCGGAATGTCGAAAGCGTGTGTCTGGTATTTCATGCGTCTAAAACGAACCGTGCAACGCGCGAAATCGAACGCGAGAGCTCCGTTCCGTGGTCTTTCGAGCCGACTCGCGCTTGCAAGCGTCGCCGTTTCGTCTGAGGAAGCGACGCAAAAACCGTTTACGATTTTCCTTCTTTTTTTTCACATATCTGTAAAGCTTGCGCGCGTGTAAAAGAAGAACCGGAATGTTCGAACGTGGGAAAAAATAATTGATTCCTGGACCAGACTCCGATTAATTCAATTAAGTAATATCCGCGGTTGTCGGGATCGCGAACGCAACATGGGTGCGCACCTCCTCAACGAGGGTTTTACACGTGTCTTCGGTTACCCGACGTGTTGCTTTGACCGCGACGGAGGATTATTCGCTCGGGTGAAAATAGAGCGCACGAACAACACCTTGCGTCAGGCCGAATCTATAATTAGATTCGCGGCCGAGAGGAAAATTGTAAAATACGGCTCGCTGCATGGATCCCGAGGTTCACAGATCTACGAGAATTTACGGTCGTTCGGAGATTCGAAAGATTATTCTTGTTATCATTGTCATTTTCGTGTTTTTTATTGGTCCTTCTCTCGATATAAATTTGTTACGAAACCGAGACGGTGCGTCGCGTGGTCGCGGAGCGGATGTTCGTTCCGCTTGCAGACGCGAGGATCCTCTCTCGGTATCAATCACGCCGCGATTAGCAAAGAGCTCCCAGAACCGTCGAGATACCGGAAAAACCCCCACGAAAACCCTCTCACGCGAAGGTTTTATTTATATTCGCTTTGTTACACAAAAGATTTCCCCGCGTGAGCATCACAGGGCGTCAATCCAGAAACTGTTGTCCGATATTAATAGACCGCCTGCTCCCGAGAGATACATATTTTCGTTGCGCGAATGAAAAAGGGATGGTAACGCGGTACGAAGCGAAGGTTTTATGCAACGCGCGCGTCGATTCGGCCCGTCGCCTAAACCGCGATAAATTGTTTCACTTTTTGCCTCGTCCTTGTCGCGTTAAATCGCTTTAAAAAAAATGACTTCCACATTGATTTCCTTTCGCGATTAACCCGGTCCGAGTTTGAAAAGAAAAGGGAAGCAGAGTAAACCGCGAAAGTGTGGACAATGCTGTCGGAGATGGCATCTCTCTCCCGTCCTTTTTACATATTTTATCTCACTAACAAGTAATTTTTTTTATACATAATTGACATTCCTTATCATAGACGCAATTTCATCCATTATATAGGACGCACAACTGCACCATCTTTATTTATAAAAAAAAACTAACAACGATGCTCTATCTACATACATACAGGACACACACATGCACAAATCGCGCACAGGTGCACGTATATTCGGAGCGCGAGAATCATTCTTCAAACGAAACATTTGTCGCGAATAAAAATTGCTTACATTGCAATTTTTATGCAGAACATTCCTTTCCTATGACGAGTTGTTTTCGTGCCAATTCGTATATACGTGCCCACTGACATAAAACACACACACACACAGACACAGAGTGCATATACAGCGTATATGAATTAGATATGTTTGTGCGAATAGTCTTTTTTGTTTGAACCTTGTGTGACGTCTTACATTTTTTTTTACAAATTAGAGTAGAAGTGGTTTTGGATTAAAGAACTTAATTTTACGTATTTTTTAGAGTATTTTAGATAATTTAGATGATGTAGATTGTTTATAAAAATTTTAATTTAATAATCGTGTATTACCTTACTTTTTATGTGAAATAATTTGTTCGTTTATTTCGAAAGAATTAGTATACAAAGAGGTTATTCAATTGTATTTAATTCGCACAAGTACACATATGCATATATACACAAATCCGTATGTACATAAAAGATATTCCACAAGTTTCGGATTAATCGATATTGGAAGGTTCCACGATGAAACTATGTTTAATTGATAATCACGGTAGTTGAGATAAACTTTACTTAATTTGATTTTATTCAATTTTAAATATAACGCTCTTCCGGATATAATATTGCTGCTTTACCTTGAGTCTAAAATATCTTTTAAACAGCGAAATGTCACAAGTTTAAGTTTTGCTCTGATGAACATAATCAGAGCCCGTATTTTTTTTTTAAATATTATCAATGAATTGAACGATCGTAATTGTCGTCAGTCAATCCGTACGAATTACCAAGAGATCTCCAAGAATTCTCAAGACGTCAAATCATTATTTATCGAGACACAACGGTTTTAAAATCGAAGAACAGCTATTTCGCCACGCACTCCTTTTCGCGTACGAGTTTCTCGTCGAATCTCCATTTATCACCCGATCCACACACAACTCACGTTATTAAATATACTGTGTAAACAGGCCTGTTTAATGGCGTCTATTAATAATAATATGCTTCTCTTAAAAAAATAAGGAATGCCTGGAATTGTACTACAGATATCTGTCCTATGTATGGCACATGCAACACTCATGAGCCTCTGACACCTGCTTGCTGATGGGACATTAATCACTAAAGATCAATAGTGATCGGTATCAATAATACCACCGTAACTATGTAATCGGAATTTCGTTGTGTAATCTTTCTCATTTACCGGTGCTAATGTGGTGGCAGGTGCACACCCAGGCTGCCTGTCTGAAAAAAAAAATCGCTATAATGTTCGGAAATAACGCAAATCCACGTGCGTGTGTAACGGTAGCGATTAACAGATAGTGATCGATCATCGATTTTTTTTCCACTCGATCGTTTCTTCTTCTTTTTTTGTTTTGGCTGATATTTGACATATACAGGCAGCTACGTTCTTTTACGACCGCCGTGAGGTAAATGCATCAGTGAACGATCGGCTAATCTTTTTAATTGAACTTCTCGCAGCATTTGCATGTCTATTTTATTAATCATGATCATGATTTTCGATCGTCGTTAACATCGAAAGTATAAAGTACCTTGTTGATAACGAGTGGAGTATCGGAACGATAAAATCGCCGGATGACTGATAGCGATAAATGCGATCGCTGATGAGTGTGTAATTAGAAACTGATGAAGTATATCGCGCGCGTTCACTGGTGCATCCAGCCTGACGAGCGAGTTATTACAGCGATGTGTAAATCCATCGATTTGTACGACTTTTGTGCGCGCGCGGGGAGGATATCGCGAGCCGTATCACTTGGGCGAAAAACGAACGGGTCTAATAGTCATGGACATTTGTCGAGATAACGAAAAGTCAGTGCCAGTTTGACGCTCGATATATACGAATAACGATCGAACGTTCGTTCTTCCACGCGAATTCCGCTGGATTGTTTATCTTGTCGTGACGCGTACAAGTCGAATGCTTCACACTAATAATATTACAAGTAGCTGGTGCAAAGCAATGCTTCGTCGTCGTCGAGAGTCCTCCTGGGCCCGATCGAGCGCGTTTCTACACGCGCGCGATCGGCGCGGCGCGAGGCCGATAATTGGAAGACGGCAGTCTTCTCGCGAGCGGAGGAGTCTCCAAGTTCTAACGCATTCGACACTCTGAAAGAAAAACTCTTAACTTTGACATAATGAGGATTTGGCGTGCCGGATTATGCTGTACGACACGCGCACGAGAAACCGGAAGCGTTGCTTTTCACCACTAACTATTTATTTCTCTCAGCTGGCGAGCTACTAGATACTTAATGTTAACGTCGGTCAGTCATAATCAGATTACTAACAAAACTGTTTTTTCTTTTCTTTCTTGTTAACCCCGGTTGCCCGTGGCCTGTAGGCTTGGAGTGCTAACAATGGATATCCACTCGCCCCGTGCTAACACCTGGACTCTGGAACAGCATCCCGCGTTCGATCGGTTCACCAACCAGCCGACCACCTTCGCCGTCCGTCCGCGTCACCAGCCCCGTTCGTCAAGCTTATCCATCATCCTGTACCCTCTTAAATGTTCGGAAACGTTATAGTTTTTCTCGAGCGCGTCTCGGCGATCGACTCGAGTCGATCGCCGATTGGAATCCGAGCCACTTCGCGCCGTCGTAGCCCCCGTCGACGGCACGAATTATTATCTCACTTCGCAAAGATAAGAAAAAAAAAACGGTAGCGTTGCGAGGTGCATTAGCATAATATACGGAGATTGGGGGGGAGGGACGCTATATATATATGTTTTATATAATATATATTTATGTATAAATATATATTACATATTTTATATAGAATCCCCGCACGCGCCTTTTTGCGAGTAAACGCGGGAGACTATCACGGGCTTGTCTTGGACGCGAGTCAGGTATGCGCAATTCAGTGCAACGTTAGCGGTATTAGCAACAGTAGTTTTTAGTAAGAATTTTAGTTTACCATATATTTTTAGTCTCCCATAGGGGAAGGGGATTTTGTTGTAGCACGCGCGCGCGATGTGTCTCCGAAGTATTTTTATTTTCTCTCTCTTCTCGCGGCGGCGATGAAATTGTTGTTCGCGTTTTTCCCCAGTACTTACGACTACGCTGGCACCTCCCCGTCTCTGGAGATGGCAGCGCGAGAATGTGACAACATTAACTTAATTGATATATTTTTCGCGCATTTTTAGAGCTAACTCCTGGAGGAAGGTGTCGCGCGAGAAAAAAAATTAACAGACAAGAAGAAAATTCGCGAGATATTCGCGAAGAGCTCTTCGAGGATCTCGTCGAAGGAAATTGATGCCAATGTGTCTTCCTTTTTTCTCGCGCGACACACCTCTCATGTCGGAGAAACTGTCGAAATTCTGTACAACTCTCTCGCATAAATGTGCCTTATTGTAATATTAACGTAGTGCGGTGTAGCCGCGTTACCGTTCTAGATTATAAAGCTTTATTATCGATAGGCTCTATGTAGTAGCGTTAGAACTGTGCAATCAAAATTTAACTTTCTCACGACATGTATATCCCTGGAAGGAGAAGGGCAACGCCGCGGTTAGACCGCTCTCCTAACGATCCTTCTCGTTAGATCGCGAGAAGAACTGTTGGGAATATTCGTAATCTAGAATCACGAATATCCCGAAGAGAAGGCTTTAAAAGTATGCGTCGTATGCGGATGCACGAGAGAGAGCTACATGTATATATTGTTTCAGCTGAAAGTATTAAGAGAAGTGCTATTCGCAGAGAATATTTCTAGGATGTCAATGTGCAATACACGTTGATGAGAGAAAAGTGGCAGGGCGTCCAAGGTGGCAGACGCGTTGCCAAGGCTCGTTGAATAAATTGCAGATTTTAACTTTACGAAAAACTTACAATTCAAACCGCAGGATTATCGAGTAGATACGTACAGTTGCATAAATATCGATAAGACGCGTCGATATTATCGGGCGAAAGTAAAAAACGATAGAAGTATCGCGACCTATTGTTTATAACTTTCTACGACGCAGAATTATTTTGCGAGATATTATAATCATATGAATATAAAGAAAAAAATGTAATCTCTGTCTACATACGTGCAAAGAGTGTTTGCGTGAGAGAGTGACTTACTTAATATCGACTTTATCATTAGAGAGTTGCACCACTTTTAGGTCTGCCATATTGTACATGTAACGATTAAGAAAACGATATCACACAAGTTGCACGCGTTATATAACTCCTGTATAGTCATTCATGTGTCAAATGTTATACTCGTTCTCTTTCGACAGATATTTTTTGAATTTTTGTCCGAGAAGTGTACCTCCTATGTGTACCGATAGCTTGGTCCTTCGTGTATATATAAGCGTTGAAAAGTATACACGCGCACATTTAAGAGTGATCTGAAATCTACTTAAGTTCTCAACGTAAAAAAAAAGTATATCCGATATATATTTTATTATTGTACGTAAATAATTGATTTAACGAAATATTTTGAATATCATTGTCTTCTATTAAGTGCGATTATAATATACGAATTATATACACGCATTCGCAAGCGTGATTATACACAGAACAGATATGTATACTCTTTATGTATATGCTGTCTAATATATATATGCGCGTGAGAACGTAAATTATTACACATGTATACACATAATGTATTATACATATGCACTGACTCAGTTGAACATCCAGACGGTATGAATAAATATCGATGCGCTTTACTTCTGCGTTAAACGGTAATATATTAATTGTCTCTTATAATTTCGAAACGAGAATCCATTTTAATGTTTGCGTTGTGTCAAAAATAAAAAAAAAATTATACGGTTTGTATATTATCGCAGAGCCCGCATTGCTTCATCAATTATATAAGCTACATATTGCATAAACACCCGACCTTTATTATTATTTTTTAAAATAATTCTAATTATCATTATCGCAGAAGTAAACGCTGACGTGATTTATTTACGCCCTGTTATCGTATTTATAAATATATACAGAATAAGTTGCATAAGAAATTATGCATGTGCAAGCAATCTTGTTAGATCTTATGGCATGCGAATTTACATTTATTATTCTATATAGTTATATAGTTTTTTTTGCCGAAATTTATTGTATATGATAATTTTTTAGTTTCATATTTTATTTTAATGTTGATATATGTGCAGGATATGTGGCAATATTAATATGTAAGTGACAATGAAAAGCAATTCTGTTTTCTGAAATCTCGGAAAGATCTGATTATAAATCATAGTGTACTGTACGCTACTTATGGAAGAAAATTTACAATTTACAATGAAAGTGCAAATAAAATAGTTTATACAAACATGTATAAATACTATGATGAACGGTAATAAAAATATTTTTTCAATACTCGACACTTCCTTGACACTCGAAAGAGCAAATATAAGATTACCATTTTATCAATATTATTTTTATAATTGTCAAAAAGTAAATGGACATTTCATACAAAGTATATCTACATTAGCTTTCACTATTAAGAGAGAATATTCCACTATTAGGGGGTAGACAACCTAAGCGAAGAAAATAGACTTTTTTTAGACAAGTTAAATATTCTTTTATTAGTAATAAAGGAAATCCAGTTCTTCCCGTTCAATAGCCTAGTGGTGGACATGATTTCGGAGTAACGAAAAATCTAAAACAAAATTAGAAAAACAGATTCATAATCTAGTAAAGTGTCTCTAAAATGTATTGGAAGCAAAATTTGGAAAAAATTTCTTTTTTATTTTATTGAAGAAAATGCAATTTTGCACTTTTTTGCAATTAAACTGTTTCCGATTTTCCACATTTGTTTTCACATTTTAAATATTATTTTTAATAACATGTGAAAAATTTTTGAAAGAAATTGTTGGATCCGTTTTCGAAATTTCATGTTCATCATCAGATACGGGACTGTTTTCTTTTATTACCAATAATACCCATTTATTAACGGGAAATAACGCGAAAATTATTAATAACTTTTTATATAACGACTCTTTTTTCGAAGTAACTTTAAAATTCAGAATCATGTGCCAAAATTTCAAATACTCAAGAGTTTTTTATTTCTTAAATACTTAATTTAAAAAAAAAAGATAAATTTTTGTTATCACTTAATATAATATTAAAAATTATTTTCTTATCGTTACAATAAATACACCCGATATGAGATAGAGGATCCCTTTATCCCTTTATGACTTCGGTAATCGATAGAGACTACCGGAGAGCAACAGCTGATGTTCCCTGACTTTTCTGTCCAAAAACTGCCTTAGTTCCGGCAAACCGCATTCCACGGCACCCGGTCCTTGCGACGCGAACATTTTCAACATCTGATGAATCCTTTCTATTGGCAATGAATCTAGATTCGTCAACATCCCAACAATGTACGACCAGAATACCTGTAGTTCCTCCTCTCTCTGATCGCTGGCTGAAGCCATTGCGCTTTCAGCCTCTTCGTCGTCGACAATGTCGGTCGATAAACGACTCTTGGACGTACTCTCCTCTTGCAGAATGAACACGTCACTAGATGTCTCCTTCAGAAGGCCTTGCGACACCCAGAATGACATCTTGCGTCGCAGAACAGTCGCCGGTGCGTGCATCACCTCCGCCAGATCTTGCAAAGTCCACTCATCTGCAAAACAAATTTAACTTAAGAGCGACCGTCTCACTATGCGCTTATATTCAATTCAACAAATCATCAACACGTTCTTACTTTTATCCTGGAAGTGCAAGATAATCGTCGCGTGCACCGGCGTGACGTTTATATCCAGCTTTCTGTCCTTCAATTCGATTTCCAGGCTCACATTTCCCAAGTGAGGCTTCCAGCAGAGCGTTCTGTTTCCCTTCAAAGCCTCGAACGCCTTTACGTATTTGTTCAATTGATTCTGCACGATACTCGGCAGTTTCAATTTCCAGTCTTCTTTAAACGGCGGCCAGAACTGCGCCGATAGTATAAGCGCGGAAGTGGGAAAAAGTTCCCTTTGCAAGTTGTAACTGGTGTCAGAGTGGATGTTACCGTCTATCCTCTTCGAATCGTAAACGTCCTTCAGCATGACTTCGCAGTAATGCAGCTGATTCTCTCCGAATCGTCTTTTCAACAACTCCAAGTGACGTATCTCGCGTTCGGTATGATAGTTGAGTTGCGAGAGTAGTCTATCCGCCAGCAACGTGCGATACTCGTTGACGAATAAATCCTGGCTGCCGTAAACGTTCACCAGCGTAGAGATTATGTCAGACACTTTACGCTGTGTCGACTTAGCTGGAAAGATAAATCCTCATTTAAAAAACACCTTTAATATTTCGGTGAGTATATAAATGTCGAAATTCTTTTTTGTGACTCAATTTCGATCCAAATCTTAATTTGGAGATACATACATATATCTTAAATCCAGTTCGGAAATATAATCATAGTGATAAACGCGATTTAGAGGAACACAGATTTTGTAGCGAAAAATTCACGCTTGAAGTCAACGATAAAAGAAAAATTTCGCGCTATAATAGAGCTTCGCGATTTACCGGGATCAGCGTCGACCGGATCCGGCAACCATTTCTCCCAATCTTCAGACTCATCGTCCGCCGAACCGTCGTCCAGCTGCAGGCACTCGCCCCTCACCAATTCATCAGCTAACTCGCTGGGTGAATCATCGAGCAGGCTATTAACGACGGAACGTACGGTGTCTTCTCTGCTCCTCAAGTAGCATCTAAAGAGTAAATTGGACTTGACAAAAACTGAACTTTTCAGCTTTTTGCATTAAAATTCTAAAGATCGCATGTTACAGATCGTAATTTTAGTGCGATAAAGCAAGGGATCTCACTTAATGGGCTCCGTAACAGTTTCTAGAAGAACTCCAGTTGGATCGAGGTGTTTGAGCGCTTTAATCGCGGCAATATAAGCGGTCACTATATCCGGGGTATTCACACCGGCATGCAGAAGCCTCGTTTTGATCGCTTCCTGCAGATTTTTAACCAGGACCTTCCGCTTATCGGTTCTTTCTAAACAAATTCGGAGATCGTCCACCGCGGGTTGCGACTCGGGATATTCTAGAGAAAAATGTGGCGCATAACTGTACACAATCGCAAATAAATGTAGAAATGTCAGACACTTTACGCTGTTTCAACTTAGCTGGAAAGATAAATCCTTATTTTAAAAACACCTTTAATATTTCGGTGAGACAATACGAATATTTGTAGATGTACAAGCTAAATGTACCTATTATTATGTTAAAGAGATGATCGATTCTTATGTTGGTGTACGTTTCGTACAGATAATGAGATAACTTCTGCTTAAACTTGTTTATGGCGTCGCGAATTTCGTCGCCAAGTACTTCCGTGTTCGAGAAACCACCGGAGTAAACTCTTATCAGCCACTTCATGACGACAGTCTCGAGCCACTAAAAAAATCATATGCAATAACAGCGTGTTATTATTGCACAATTATATAATATATATTAGATAACGAGAACCAACATTTTCTAATGAGGCCAACTGTGACACATCAAACGTCTTATCGCATTTTTGAATTACGTGATTCTCAATACGAATATGGATCAGCGACGTGAGTACGTTTCCTACAAGTCTCTCCAATAACTCCAGCTCGATTAATTTTCTGTTTGTCTCGTGAAACATGTAAACTATCATCTGGCACCGGCAGTTCTCCACTTCCTGGGCACATCTTGTGCATTGGATCTCGCTGGCTGACATGTCCGCTTTAAAATAACATATATTTCTATAATATTTAACGTATTTCAGACAAATCACAGATACACAACACAAATAATAAATGTGAATGTTTACCTTGCGACGAGTTGTCCAAAATGCAAAATATGTTGAACGCGATTTTATAAAAGTGTCCTATGATACATTCGTGGCACAGAGGTAACTGGCTCAGTAATGTCGCTCTCACGATAAGCCTGAATCGTGCCTCTATATCTATATCGTCCTTGCCGCTTGGTAGAGAACATTCCGCGCCTTTGTTCTGCCTTAAGTATTCTAGCTTCTTTAGAACCGGCAGAAATTCCATGAGATGCTCGTACAGATCATCGACAGCAGACTTGAACAATTCAAAGCCCCGTTGGCCATCTTCTGTGTACTCGAAGTTCTTCCAGAATGCCGGGGCCACGTAACAACGAATGTACTGTTCTATGTTATGAATCACGATCTCTATGACATAGTATGTCGACTTGAAGAATTGTATAACTTCTACTAAATTCATAAATTCTTCCTCCGTACATTCCTCTTTAACCTGAAAGAAAAAGATCATTATGCGTCTCTTGGAGTAAGAATTAGAAAAAAGAATCCTTGACTGAATTATATATCTCAATACAATAATAATAATAATATATAAGTATACACTAGGTTTCTTTTTAATTTTTATTGCGATCTTCCTAAAACTTGTTAAATTTTTTTATACATATCCATTCGAATATCAAGCACATATTAAAGCTATAAATCTCTGAATAATATAATAGTCAAATTATCCAAAATAAATGTCATTTAATAATCTAAGTGTTTGAATTATCAACATCTTACAATATCCAATATCAAAACCGGAATTCATGAGTTCGCATCCTAAATAGAACAGAAAAGTCAAAATACTGTCAATTTGACTTTTCTATTCTACTTAGGATGGAACTGCAAAAAAGGGAAATTAATTGCAAAATGCAATATACTAAAATTTATTAAAATTACATAAAATTGCGAGGAAGGACACGAATTTGCTAACAGATAGACCAAATTTTATATAATTTTAATAAATTTTAGTATATCGCATTTTCCTTTCTGGAAGCTTTCTGCAACAATCTGTGCTGTATGGGCAGTTATCGTTGTCGTTATATTGTGCAGGTATAATATATAGTAAAAAAGTTAGGAGACGACATTATAACGTTAAGAATTATCGTTAAGAATCACAGAATAAATGTACTGACACATGTATCATATCCATATTGAGGTTACGATTTCATGCTGTAATTTCGTCGTCGATATCGTAAAGGACATGCCGTTATTAAAGACGCAAATTTATTATGATATACAATGTACACCGTATGTTGCACATACCTTTCCTCTAACTATTGGAAATACATGGTCTAATTGATCGAAGAAAAAATCCCTCGATTTCAGCTCTACCTTCGCCATGTTTGTTTAGAAGCTGACTGAGCACGCTAGCAGACCACGTGACTGACGGAACGGGATGGGATGGCACATGTAAACAAGTTGCCCAATTTAGGTTATGTTGTGTTAGGTTAGGACTCACGATTTAAAGGAAGCAAAGTGAAGAGAAGTATTAAGAGATTTCTTGGAACTCTTTTACATACTAGAGTGACTTGGATCAAACTCCAATTTAGGGCTTGTCGAGTAACATTTGCAGCAGTTTATCAATGTAATTGGAATTATTAATTTTTCATTGCTTAACGTTGAAAGATTAAATTCAGAATACATATGTAACATAATCGGGAGTTCTGCCGCGCAAGTAACTCTGCAGGTCGTTAATTTAATCGCCAGTTAATCAAAGTCGATCGAGGCCGCCGTCAGAGAGATGTGATACAAATATTGGAAGTGCACGTCTTTATTTTCAGAATTGCCGTGCAAACATGAATGTATTTTCATTCAAGTATAGGAACGTGATTCTGGGGGTGACTGCGATCGCCGTTGGATATTGCGCGGTCCTCACGCCACACACTGTCTTCCTGAAAAAATACAGATACATGGTGGCCAGATATCAGTGAGTAGTAAAAGGTTTTAAGATTTGCGTTCTTACTCCAAGCCTGCGATTTAATATCCTCCTCTTCTGAACGCACAGAATGTCCAAGGAAGTGCCGTTAGGCTATAAAATCCAAGAGAGAATTCAGAAGGTAATGGACGACTTGAAGCTGCCCGACGACGTCAGGAACGCCATAAAGCCCTTCAGTGTGTTTGGCTTCGACATGTTACACGCCGGCACTCTCAACGCCAAGTACGGCGCGATACTGGGTATACCCGTTAACTTCACCAACACGACGGAGCAGCTCCACGAAAATCTGTGCATCAAGGAGGAGCCGGTGGATTGGACGCGGCAGGACGCGCGGATCTTCCTGAAAGCGGTGATGCTCTCCGAGGACGCGCAAAAGTTCGCGATAGCGCGCGAGATCCTGCGAATCCAGGCGGAGGAGCCGTATTTCAACTCGCTCGTGCTGGTTCTGACCGTAGCGGTTCTGTGGACACTCTGCAGCGTTGTATCGTACAGATTTAGATTGCGCGAGGGCAATGCGACAGTGCGGCGTATATTTTACGCGGTCTTCACCTTATTCGGTGTAATACTGTGGCTCGGGGTAAAGGACTATCGGAGCAATCAGCTCGACAAGAGGGACGACGAAGCCCTGTGTCGTTTAGGAGCCGAATATATCAAGGGGGGACAGGAGTTCTACGAAAAAATGTTAATCAGAAACAGAGCTCTGAGGTCTCTCTTAGGGCCGGAAGGGAAAAAAATATATACCGCTTACGGAAACGAAGAGACTTTCTTGAGACAGAAGCATATGCCGATCACCCACAGGAAGGATTTCTTCGACTTCCATCTACGAAACTTGGAAGGTATGAAATAAATTGGTTTCTTTACACCTAGAATTTTAAGCAGAGAACTTTTTTTACGTGTATGCCATCCAAGATCCTTTAATGATGTCCGGCGCGCACCTCCTAGTTTTCTACTCGAAACGTATCCTTTTTGTTTACGTAATTAACTGCATGGGTCAACTTTATATGCGCGCGAAAAACGGAATAACACACGTCGTATGACGAGGTGCCTTATTGTGGACACGAATATATAAAAAGAATCATTTAATGTATAGATTAATGTACATATATTTCTAGACGTTAGTGATACTGATTGTTGGTGATAAAATGCGATATCTATAATAAACTATTTGAAAAACAGTATTCATTGCGAATATATATTATTAATTGCAAATTACGCATATTAGTCTTTAGACTGTTGTACTTACGAGACATTGGCTGCGGTCCACTTGATGCTACAAATGCTTCGAAGCATTCCTCTTCTCCTTTCTTTCACTAAAGAAAGAAGGAGAGGAAGAACGCTTCAAAGCATTTGTAGCGTCAAGTGAACCGCAGCTATTGTCACATCCTTAACGTAAAAAGCGTTCATCGTAGAAGATACATACTTCCAACGCGTGTTTAGATGATTATCTTATCTTTTATGCGATGAAAATCACAGATAAGGACATACTTTATACATTATCTATATTTCTATATTATATAAGCCTTATCACATACGATAACATTCTGTTAAATTAATATTTATAAAAATCTGTAAACATTACATATTTCAGCTAATTTGTACAAATTCTCGTTTTCTTCTTTATATATGTAACCGAAGATACAGCTCGCGCGAGCGGCCTGTAGAAACATAGAATACTCGGGCAGAAAAACGCGTCAGTTATCTATAGAATTCTTCTATACAGGAAAGTTGTACATCTCGGACTATGTGAGACCAAGCGAGCCAAACTGAAAAGAGATCCGTGTAGCATGTTAGATACATATGTACTACGCTATGTAGAGAGATCACTTTGTGCAGCCGCGCTTACCAGAGTTAGCTTATCCTCCTCCTTCTTAAGTACCTTCGCGGTCTGTTCCTGATCGAACTTGACGACGGCGGCGATTACTCTGGCAAGCACCATTGTCTCTCTTCCCATCATATATTCGAACAAAATGTTTCTGAGGTACTCGATCTCCGTCGAGTCTTCCAATGTGTCATGTCGCAAGTTCACGAGTTTCCTAAGCTCTGCGAGTTCCCGCCTTTGAGAAGTCAGGGTCTGTTGCAGGGTGTGAATCGATCCAGTGCTCGTATGTATCGCGGCCATCGCCACGCGTGAAGTGCTCTCTAATTCCTGTATGAAATTTCAGTTTACTCTTTGCGTTCTCTTAATTATTCCATTAACTTCACTATTTGAAAGTATGCACAGAGGAAAAGCGGCTTTAAGCATTAAAAAAAAAGAAAATGAAACAAAGCTTTACCTTGGAACCTGCGTCAGTTTGTGGATCAAGCTGAAAATAATGCGAAATACGTGAACGCAAATTAAAAAATTAAATTTAAAAAAAAATGCAAAATGTGCATGAATAAATAATAATCATTAAAATGTATAAATAAATAAATTAATTTAAAGGAATATACATATAGCGCTAAATTATATATCTTTGAATTATGCATGCAAACTTACCTTTCTCTCATTCTGCCACTCTTTTGTTAGTTCATTCAATTCCTCCTCATGTTTAACTTGCAGGTTGTCGATTTTCTGCTGCACTATGGCCTTCCACTTCTTCTCCAATTCTTTTATCTCGTTAGCGTGTTCCTTCTTAATCTGCGCGATCGTTTCCATCAAGCGGTCAATATCCTTTCCCTTCTCTGCTACCACATCTTTTTTTTCCAGGACGAGGCTCTCGAGCTGCTCGGACTTCTCTGTCAACTCTATTTGAAAATCTTTTAATTGCTCCTTGTACTGTTGCACAAGATTCGATTCGTAGTTGTGTTGGCGATCTATATAAAAATTAGATATTGATTATTTATCAGGACGTTTTTCAAAATATTTTAGTCTTATTATATATAAAGTTTTTTTAGATAAAATAGCACCATACCGAAACGTTTCTCCAACGCGGCTTGAAGTTCCTCTTCCTTGTCGTGCAACTGAGCTTGGAACTCTTTGACCAGCTGCTTCAGCCTCATTCCTTGTTCCTCCTCGCTGGTCTTCAACTGTTCCCTCAATTGATTGGATTGCGACCTCAGCTCGTTATTTGCCAGTTGCATCTGCGTCTCTTTCGCTTGGAATGTTATCAACGTCTCGTCGAGCTGCGCCTCCAATCTTTTATTCTCCTCGCGTAACTTGTCGCCGTCAAGTTTCACGTCTCCGTCGTTACGGACTGTCTCTAATTGCTTTCGCAATGTATCGTTCGTACGAACGAGAGAATTAATCTCCGACTGCAGGCCAGCGATCTTTTCCTCCGATTGCGCGAGCGAATTTCTCAGCGTGTCCGCATCCCTTCTCCTTTCGTCGACTTCAAGAGAGAACCGCCTCAAATTCCCAATCTCCTGCGACATGTTGGATATTTTGTCCTCCAATAATTTTATCTCCGCGTCTTTCGCCGTCAATAAATCTTTCAAGGCGCCCAACTCCGTCGACGAATTCTTCGCGGACTGCAAAGTCTCGATCTCCGACTGCAATCTATCGTTTTCCGTCCGTAGGGCCTCTAAACTAGATATTTTAGATTGTAAATTATTTACATGAGTTTGCAACTCCACGTTACCGGAATTTACACTTTCCAACTCGGCAATTCTGTCTTTTAACGCTTTCCGCTCGGCAATCAGCGCGTTGTTCTCCGAACGTATTGTCTCCGCGTCAGAATTCTTTTGGATCGAATTGCTAAGCTCTGATTTCAACTCCGCGTTCTTATCTTCGATGTCTTTAATTCTTTTAACTTCATCCCTCAGCGACTTCAACTCTGCGCAAAGCCGCTCGTTCTCCTTCTTCATGACGTTGCCGTTCGTCAACGCTGTATCCAACTCGGAAATTTTATCCTTCAACTCGGTATCCCGCTCGTTAAGTCTCCCTTTAATCTCCTGCGATTCTCTCTCGCTCATCGCCCGTCTCTCGTCCAGCGAATTCATTTCCGTATCTTTACGTTCGAGCTGCGCGTTAACGATCGTCAATTCGTTGCTCAAGCGTTCTACCTCCTCGCTCTGACTGTTCAGCTGGGACTTATACGACTCCACGTAATTCTTCACCGCTCCTCGTAATTCTTCAATCTCCTTCTCGTAATCTGCGATTTTCTGCTTCAGAGCCTCGTCGTTTTCGCAAAACTTCTGATTACGGCTCAAGAGATCGTTATGCTTGTCCTTCAGATCTTTGTTCTCCAGGGCGATCTGAGAATTTTCCAACTTCAGCGACTCCATCTGCTTCTCGAAGGTTCCCAACATGCTCGACAATTCTGCCTGCCGAATCTTCGATTCGTCAAGCTCGGCTCTCACTTCCTCGATCGTTTTACTTTGCCGCTCTTTAATAGTTTTCATCTTCTTCAATTGCACGAGCTTCACGTTCACCGTTTCCTGCAATACTTTGTTATTCTCCATTAATTCGACAGTTTCCTTCGCGTGACTCTCCCTCGTCGCCTGGTACTCCGCCTCCAAGTTCAGGTACTTCCTCACGTGTTCCTCGATTGTCTGTATATGACTGTCGCACGTAGATTTCAAATGCGCGACGTGCCCCTCCTCGCTCGCCAGCTTCCCATCGCGAGTCTTTATCTCGTTCTCTTTTTCAGCCAGATCGTCCTTTAAGCGAGCTATTTCTGATTTCAAGGCGTGCAACTCCTCTCGCAACGTGTCGTGATCGCTGCCCTCCGATTTTAACGAGCTAATGACCTCGGTCGCCTCGCGTAACTTCGCGTTCAACTCGTCTACTTCCTTAAAGACGCGACTGGCCTGCGCGTGCTTCTCCCTTAAGTCATCAATCTCGACGGACAACGCGTGATTTGCAGACTCGAGATTCTCCATCGTCCTCAATCGTTCTCGCAGGACCATGACTTCCTGTTGCGACTGCGTCAACTTGTGCGATGCCGTTTCTAGATCGTACTTATTAAAATAGAGATTATCGATCTCGGCTATTAATTTTTCATTCATCCTATTAAGCTCGTCGTACTGGTTACTTTTCAGCATCATTTCTTCCAATCGTTCGTTGCTCTCCCTCAATTTTGCTTCTAGCGCGAATCTGTGATCCGTAACTCGCGCTAGTTCCGACTGCAGTCCTGCTTCGTTCAACGTAAGCTGTTCTAAATCCTTTACCTTCGAACGCAATTCGTTCACTTCGGACTTGAGTGTCACGTTCTCTTCTTCGAGCTTCGCAAAAGATACGGCGAGAGTCGCGTTCATGTCCGATATTTTGGTCTTCTGATTTGAGAACTCTTCCGCAACGACACTTTTAACGTCCATGCAGTCCTGCTTTAAACGCCGCATACAATCGTTGTAATAAATAAGACGATTTATCAAGTCGCTTCTCTCCTTTTTCAATAAACTTATAACTGAACTGTCTGCCTGGATCTTATTCGTAAGGTCGTCGATCGTAGACTTGCAAAGTTCGAACTCACTTCGCATCGCGTTTAATTCGGCCTTTTTACTTTCCAATTCTTCTCGCATCCCAGAAAGCTCCTCCAATTTATCATTCAGAGATTTTATCTCTGCCTCCTGGTCGATCAATTGATACTTGGTTTTCTCGAGCATGGCTGCGTACTGCTGCATCTTCTTGTTATAATTCTCGCACACTTGATCCCTGTCGATCAACGCGTTTCTCATGTTCTCCAATTCCTTGTCGACGCTTTGTACCGTCGCTTGGAGCTTCTCAATCGTCGAGTCGGCGTCTTTCCGTTTCTCTTCCGCGACAATTTTATACGCGTCGTACTCCGTCTTCAGGTCCGAATGTGTGACTTTCCAAGCAAGCAGTTCGCTATGTAATGTCTCCCTATCGTGTCTATATTCTACATTTTGTTTTTCCATTTCATCCAATTTATGCCGCAATTCCTGCAACTCGGCTTCTTTTTCCTTTAAACGAGGCGTTGCTTCATCCGGTATATTCTCGTCCTCCGTCCTCGCTTCCTTACCGTGATCGACTTCCTCGTGACGTTTTATTCCCGCTTGTCGCGTAGATCTCGCTGCTTCGGTCTTCTTTTTTGACGTGTCGTGCGCTATCGCGCCTTTCTCCGCAGCTATACTCGAATCAGCGCGCTGGGATTTGAATTCACTCAATTCGGTCTTGTATCTCGCTATTGCCTCGTTCAAATTCTCTTTATCTTCCGTTACGTGCTTCAGATCGATTCGTAGCTGCTTGATTTGCTCCTCTTTCTCCTCGAGTTCCCTGTGCACGGAAAGTTTATTCTCGGCTAATGAAATCGCCACTTCCTCTTCACGTTTGTGCAAAGTGTCTACTTGTTCGGTCAGTTTTTCGATCTCGATACGCGCCGCACTCAATTCGCCCTCCGTCGCGCTTATCCTCTCGGCAGTGGAATTCTTTAGCGCCTCATGATCGTTCTCCAGGGTGTTCTTCTCCTTCATCACTTCCGTAAATTTCTCCTTGTTACGCTTCAAGGATTCCTTGTACTTCAAAACGAGGCTCTCCAGCTTTTTCAATTTATCCTTCAACTGAGTATTTTCTATCGACAGCGCGTTACTCTCGTCGCTAGACGGCTCGTTCGTCAAATCGATTAGGTTTCCTTTAGAACTCTCCTTTTGTTGAGCGTCTTCCGACACTGAATTGTCTAACGTTGGTCCGCTTGTTTGCAACAATCTTATCTTTGTATTTAACGTATTTATAATGTGATCCTTCTCTTCTATATCGTTCCTCAGCACGTCCTCCAAGTGTGCCTTCGCTTGTTGCTCTAATTGACATTGCTCCTTTAGGTCGGCTATTCTTCTTAGAACCTTGTCTTGCGTTTCAACCAACACGGACTCCAGCCTGGCTTTCACTCTGTCCAATTCGCGATAGTGCGTGGCTAGATCCGTATATCTACCGCGATACTTGTGATACTTGGTCTGTACCTTTCGATAGGCGGAGTACAACTGATCCTTGGTAACTCTATCGAGATGAGGACTGATGTTGTCGTCCACTTCGCTAGCCGACTGATCCATGTCCGACTACAAAAGTACAAAACTGTCAGTGTCGTCGAAGAATTGCAAACCTCTCTGTCAGTGCATGGGTATTTATACACGACTTACCTGTAAGTGATATAAATTTGAGGGACTCTCGTACATTGGAAACAACGAGGACGCGTCGCTGGTGACGCTGCTCACCGAGGACCTTCTCGAGACCTCCGCGCGATTCTGCGACGGCGATATCAGGTCAACATTTTGAAAGCTGTGCTTCGCCGGAGTGTTCTTTGGCGTTTCTGCAAAACGAACAATTCCATACAGTCACCAAAATACTCTGTACAGAATATATGTAGTACGCAACAGGATAATACTGCGTTATGTGCGGTATTATTTACAAAGTGTCATATACGGGAAGCGTCGCCAGAACAGAACGCTCATATGTACATCAGAGATCCTTTGTGTCTCCGGAGTCAAAGTATCATTAGCATCCCTTTTCTGGCGACTCATTCCCCAAATCTTCAGATTCTAGACCTAGACACCTGTCAAGACGATCAGGTGCGCGCTTACCGTCTCCATCCTCCGTCAAACTGAAATTGTCATTCGACGCTGACACTTCCTGAATGGAGCTGTTGGACAGGGCCGGCGACACCACCGCCTGCAAGAAACAACAACAACAACAACGACAAAAGAAGGGACCGATTGAAGATCGTCACTTGCGCGTTCGAACGCGCGGATAGGAAAGGAAAGGGTCGCGACCTGCGCCAGTTGTTGCACGCTCGCCTGCAGCCTCGCGGGCGACTGCTTCATCTCCTCCGCGAGCTTGTCCTTGAATTTCTTGAACATCCTGGCTGCGCGTTGGCTGTCGGAAGCGGCGGTCGGGCGATAAGGCGCGCGCGATAAAGCGCCGAGCGAAATCAGAGTCCGTCCGCGACGGTCGGGGCCGGGATCGGTCGCGCGCGCTGTTTACGTGGACACGGGCCGTCGAGAACGGTGGCGCGAACACGAGGAATCCGGACTACGGCGGGACGGTGCGGCACGGGGGACATAGTGATACCGGAAACCCGCCTCTCCTCCTTCCGCCGTGCGGATCCTCTCGCGAGCGAGAACACCTCCGATAAGGATAAAATCGGGGAAAAATCGCACGAACGTCGAGACTCGAGCTACATTATTTGATTATCCCACGTATCCACTGTGCCATATGTATGTATGTACACGCATGTGGGCGTGTGTGGGTGCGTGGGCCGCCATTACCGCTCGACGCTCGATGACGTCATCGGGCGTCAGACACCGTTCTCAACGGCTGACTCTCTCTCTCGCGTGACGCAAAGTCCGGTTTATTTACAATTGCGACGACGGTCAGATTCCGAAAATTAGCAAAGAAAGAAAAGTATGTTATTCGAGAAAGATTAAATAATCGACAGAAGTATTTTTTATTTAGGCTTATTGTTAAACTGAGATTATTTTTAATTAATCTGTCCACTTCTATC
>NW_020211979.1:0-2285 GCF_003070985.1 Temnothorax curvispinosus | reverse complement strand
TCGACTGCTGCCAAATCCCGGATCCCCGGGCAACCGATGAGCGACGCGTTAATAGTACGGGGTGACTTGTGCGGTTACGTGGTAGCTGGGGACATGGCACCACCGACGGCGACTCGTCAAACGTGAGCTAAGATCGCTCGACACGAGTACTACAGGGGTAGGGAGCCCCGCTGGGAGGCTACCGGTGCCCTACCAGATGGTGTCGGACTCGTAGGGGCGGTGGTTCGCATAACCGAGTGAGCGGCATAGAGGGCCTAGTGTGGGTCAGCGCTATGAAGCTCATATTGCGCATTACCTGTAAGATGGGGTGCTTTGGCACCCCAGTCCTGTCAGTTTGAGCTGATCTAATCCGAGTAGGTCATGCTTGCTGCAAGATCTTACCCTGCTACCTGGGGAACAGCTCAGGTACAATGTGAGTCATATGTGCGTTACGGGAAACCGCGTCTGCCAGTGACCAGAGGTGTCGCCTATACCGGGAGTATGTAATCCGTAGGGTATGTATCTCTGTAATGGGCAAATCCACGGTGGCGGGTTCCGTTACTGCTGTGCAGGGAAGTACTGGTAACGTTTAGTCGCACTCCGACCACGGGGTAAACTCTGGGGGAGCTAATCGCCCCTCCAGACTCCCCGGTGCGGTCGTAACTATGACTCTCTTAACAGTAGCCAAATGCCTCGTCATCTAATTAGTGAAGCGCATGAATGGATTAACGAGATTCCCACTGTCCCTATATACTATCTAGCGAAACCACTGCCAAGGGAACGGGCTTGGAAAAATTAGCGGGGAAAGAAGACCCTGTTGAGCTTGACTCTAGTCTGGCCGTTTGCAGATTTTTTGGATATCGCGCGTCTTTGCGAAATATCCTCGACAGGGCCGCGGCTACCTCGCTTCCACTTTTGCTCTTGAGCGGTAACGCCCACGCGTATTTGCTCAACACATCGATAACCGTTAGTATGTAGTAGTAACCCTTGTTGTGTCACGCATAGGGACGCATCTCGACCACGTCGGCCTGCCACAGATTGTTGTAACCGCGCACCACGACGCGACGCTACGGGAAGTTTCTCCGCGCCGGTGCGTGCAGCTCCTTCACGAATCTCTGCTTTTCGGTACTCATCGTTGCGCGCGTGTCTTCCTTTCTCGACTGTGCGCGTGATTATGCGCAATTGTGTAAAAAAGACGGCTCACTTTCTGTATGTTCGCCTCTTCTTCTTTGTTGACGCACACGCTCCCCCCTGTTGTCGCGAATGTCCGCTTTCACTATCGCTATCTCTCTCTCTCTCGAGCGATTTCTTCGTCACCATCACTCTTTCAATCCCATGGAATTTTGTCAGAAAATCGTTCATCGCGACTCTGAGTCGCTCATGACGCTGTTTATCTGATCTACGTCGTTTCTCAAAAAATTTGTCTTGCCCGTCGTTTCTTTGATGGCTTTCTGCGCGCCGAGTATCTGCTCCGTCTGCGTAGATTCAGATTTTTCCAAGTTCTGTACCTGTTTTTCAATCTCCTTGAACTTGGCCAGAAACTCGTTCATCGTGATTCTGAGTCCGCTCATGACGTTGTTTATCTTGCCCATATCGTTTCTCAAACAAATCCGTCTTGTCCGTCGTCTCTCCGATGGCCTTCCGCGCGTCAAGTATCTGCTTCGTATGCGTGGATCTGAATTTTTTCAGGTTCTGAATCTGTTTTTTCCGCGCCTTTTTAGTCTTTTGAATTCGCTCAACGTAGTTTTGAGTCCGTTTACGTCACCGTTTATCCGATCCACCTCGCTTTTCACCGTCAACAATTTATCTGTTTTTTCGGAAAACAACTCGATCTCCTTTCCCGATTCTCAAAGCGCGCGTTCGACGTAACTCTTGTTCGTCGCGTTGCTGTCGATCTCCGGCGCGGCTAGACGTCGTAGCTTGCGCTCCCTCGCGTCGTAGAAATCCTCGTTCAAGCAGAGCGCGCTGTCTCGCACGTAGTTTCGCAGGGAGTCGAACGAGAATCGCAATATTTCCATTGCAAATCCACCGCCGTCGCCACATTTCCTTAGAGACATTTCGAATTTGTTTACCGACATTGCGCCGATCTCGTCACTGCCATATGCTGTCGCGGTCGACGCGACGTCGACGGTTCAATTTATAATCAATCCGACCGCGGACTTCGCGAAACTCCTCGATTATCGACTGAATCTCGTTACCGTGCGCGTCATTGCCCGCTCGACGAGAGAATTCAAGCAATCGAAGACGATCCACCAATTTGTTAAAGTCGTTCCAATAAACGTAATCTATTGTATTGTCGTTCTATC
>NW_020211978.1:0-7252 GCF_003070985.1 Temnothorax curvispinosus | reverse complement strand
ATACCAGGAGCTGATGGAACGTATCCTGGAGGTATCCGTCCTGGAACTGTGACACCAGAAGCTGACGGGAGATATCCTGGAGGTGTCCGTCCTGGAACTGTGACACCAGGAACTGACGGGAAGTATCCTGGTGGTATTCAACCTGGTACTGTGATACCAGGGACTGACGGGACATATCCTGGTGGTATTCAACCTGGTACTGTGATACCAGGAGGTGATAGAACATATCCACCTGGAACTATAATCACAGGAGATCGTGGACCATATCCCATCCAGCCTGGAGGAGTCTTACCTGGTGGTGTTGGGACGTACCCAGGTATGCAACCTGGAGTCCAACCGGGACAAGGTATCTATCCTCCTGGTGGCATCGTAACTACTTCGGTAGCAACAGGTTCCACTACTGTCACTGGTGTTGGAACTTACCCAGTTGGTACCGCACCTGGAACAGGCTTACCAAGTGGGACATATCCGGGAATTCCTGGTACAGGAACTTATCCCGGAACTGGAGTCTATCCTGGTGGTGTTCGACCTGGTATTCCAGGAACAAGTGTCGGGACATATCCTGGCAGTGTTGTCCCAGGAGGAACAACAACTCAAGGAGTTTATCCTAGTGGTGGACAACAGACTGTTATATCCTATCCCCAAGGTATTCCATCAGGCACTTTACCTAGTGGAAGTCAAGTTCCTGGTACGACTGCAGATTCAACATCTGGCACTGGTACACAAGTAATAACTTATCCAGGTGGTCAACCAACAAATGGTCAAGTGGTTTACCCAGGTTCTAGTGGTACTATTCAACCTGGCAAAATTCCTGATACAACAGGCAGTGTAACGGGTACTCAAGTTACGTATCCAAGCGTTACATACCCTGGAACTATTCCAGGTACATATCCTGGTGGTGCACAACAAATTACTCCTCCCGGTGGTACCTTATATCCTGGTCAAGTAATCTACCCAGGTGGCCAAGTGCCAACTTATCCAGGTGGACAATATCCAGGCACGGGTATCGGAATTCCAGGAACAGGAGGTGTTCAGTATCCACCAGGCACAACAGGAGGGACTGGTGTCACTGGGCAGTATCCTGGTCAGCTTCCAGGCGGAATCAGTGTTCAGGGAGGAGATGGTCATCGATATCCAGGAAATGGTTATCCGGGAATGGTTGGAACTGCAGGTCCCGGTGAAGCTTCGCAATACATACAAACTGGCGGACCAACTAGACCGGCGGGTGTGGCGGATGACGGTGCCGAGTCACAGGCGTCGAGTTCCGTACAACAGCAGGCAGACTCAGGCACTCAAGCAAGCGCATCGGCTCAGGGTAAATACGGATCGGGCACAGCTCAGTCGCAAGTCACAGGTACCTACAGCGGTTCCGGCACCTTCTCGGCCCAGGCTGGCACCAGCGACGCCAACAAAAGTGCTCAAGCCGAGGTCAGTGGCGGTAAAGAAGGAGCTACCAGCAATGCACAAGGCGTCGCCGGTTACGGAAAGAGTCAGACGCAGGTTCAACTGGATTCCGACTCCGGAGCTACCTCGACGGGTGCTCAGAGCAGCGGCTGGAACCATGGTACCAATTCGCAAGTGCAAGCAAGCTCCAAGGGCGGAATGGCGGATGCTCAGGCCAATGGTGAAGGCAATACTTCCAGCCAAGCGCAGATCGGCTTCCAGCCGTACTTGAAGGACGACGATGAAAAGGTGGAGAAGCATGCGAGGCCATTTCGCGGTAGCGGAACGGCGTCGGCTCAGAGTGGCACTCATCGAGGTCAGTCCCAGTCGCAGCTGCAAGGTTCCTTCCAATATGGGATCACGTACAACGGCGCAGCGCAAGCCGGTTCCGGATCCGGCGCCGCATCTTCGCGGAAGCCTTTCAACTTCACCGACACCGAACTCTTCAAGCCCTTCAAACAGTCTCCTCCTTTGAAGCGACCGACGAATGTTGACAGCGCAGCACAATCGAGTCCGTCGACAAGTTCGAATTACGACAACAAACCGGACGAAAACAAGCAGAATCGCGAGCAAGGTTTGCAAAGCAGTTCAACCTCGAGGCAGACCGTCGTCCTGGCTTCCAAGAACAATCTGGACGACGCTGCCGACAAGAAGGTGCTAGCTACCGAGAAACCGCGAACGGACGACACGACGTACGACGAATATGACGACGACTATGCGGATGAAGATGATTATCCTACGACAGCGGGTTCGAGGTTGACAATCAAAGAGAAGTTCTCGGGAACTTTTCCGAGTCCGAGCCCGAATCATCAGAAACTCGATAAGACCTTTCAGCAGCAAAGTCGCAGTCAGTCGCAGATGATACAGGTCGCTAAGGGGAATCAATACAACGTTCACGTTAGCCAAGACTCAAACGTCCCGCGAACGGGTGATACTCTGCAACCGGGACAATCCGTGTCAGGATACACCATCCCGCCTGGTTTCCGTGGCCGAGTGATGTCGACCTCCGGCACAGAGACCGTTGCTCAAGGCGACGGCAAGTCCCAGTCGCAGACTGTATCTTTGGTACCAAAGGACTTCAACAATACCAGGTCACCGCCCACGGAGACTAGATCGCTTCAGACAAATTACGAGCGTTACGTCGGCCGACATACGTCGAAGAGCCAAGGATCTCCCGTTAATCAAAACACATCTTCCGATAAGCACACGAGACCTACTCCGGCGATAGCGGCGAAGCCGAGTTATTACACCGTGACCAACAGTTTCGCTGGCAAGATGAACGGCAACAATGAACCGAGAAAGTACGAGCATCGATATTACACAAAAAGTTCCACCTGTGGCTATTTCACGTTCTCCTGCAACGTCGTGTACGGTTCCAACGGTAGGACAAAAATCTGCAAGCCGAAAGTGCCGACGTATCCCGATGGCAGGCCTATGAGGTGTTGAATCATCAAAATATATATTGGATGCAACGACAATTATTTCTCTAAAGCATCCTGCATTTTTCACTTCGTTGTATAGTACAGTGGAATTTACGTGACTCGCTTAGGTCGTAGATTAGGTCGTATTTGACTAATTGCTTTCGTGCGCGTCGACATTGTAACTTACTCTATCATGAATTCGAGTAGTACATTTCCCTCTTCAGCAGCTTTCAACAAGTAAAATAAATGTAGAAGTAAAACAAATACAATAAAAAACTTTCGTTCCTATGGATTAGTATATAAAGACTATAATCTTTCGGGGAATCCACAGGATTGCAAGTTGGACGGCATAAATATTACGTGTACAATACTACAATTTCTTTATTGAGGTACTTCCAAATTATTGACTGTATAGCATGGTGAACATGTTACATCTCGCTGCTATTTATTAAATTTTATCAATAAAATACATTTTAACTAGAAAAAAAAACTTTTTTCGCCTTCTTCTCATTGGTTAAGAAATATAATTCACGACAATTTTCTCAATTTGACATAAGTGATTGTATTGTATAAAAGTTTAGATTTTATCTACAACTCGGCATATCTGCGACATGCACCCGCGGATATACATGCAGATAGAGTATTGCTTCAATTTATACTACATAGATTTTCGGTATTGACATAAAATGTTCAGTTATAAATATCAGGTATCGTATCTTGTACATACTGTATCTCGCTACTCGATTTCGGCAGTCTTTTGCGAGACGAAAAATACATGACGAAACAAAATGTTTCATTACACATATATTTCGCGAACATGTATATATGTATGTTTATATATATATACAATATCTTTACATTAATTAAAAAAAAAGAAACTTACAAAAGAAAATAATGCGGAATGTAAACTGTATACAAAATGCACATTGATGACAAATGAAAAGAGGAAAGATACTTAGTTCATAATTTACAAAAGTAGAAAAACGAATATGAGCAACAATGAAATGATTATTTACAGGAAACAATAATAAAAATAAGCATGATCTCTCTGTCATGACTGAGTAACTATTGAACAGCAAATACTGCAGGTGATCCATCACTCATATTGTTCAATAGATAATTAAAATTGTACGTTATCGATTATGACACATAAATAACATGACGCAACATATATTTACATGTATGTTTCTAGAAGTATTGACGTGTTCATTGTTAAACATAGTAGGCGCGTAGCTCATGATTATTCGATACGTACAATTCATTTAGCGCAGAGTAAAAGATTAAAAAAAGAAAAGGAAAAAAAAACTGTTGTCAAGTACTTGTTCTGTACTTTAGGCCCACTACGAGATCACCTATCCATTTGCATCTTCGCTATCTGACTTAAACACTTCATCGCTATATCGGCACAAGCGAATACTAGGCTTGTTACCGTTCGTAGACTGTAATTTCGTCCAATTATTGTTTTATCGATTCAAAAGCGACGGCTATATTAGTAACGTACCTTCAGTGTATTCACTGGAATTGTTGGCTTGAAATTCTTGCTTGCCAGTCCCGTCTACTTCAGCATCCGTTGAAATTTCGTGCGTCTCGTTACTGTAATAAAGTATATTTTTGAAGTTCTAATGTAGAAGCTCGTGAATATGAGCTATACATACCGACTGCTTATCCTGCTTACCTATTTCTAAAATGTTCCAGTTGTACGTTTGCAGATTCCAATTGCTCCATAAGATTCTCGTTGGTTCGTTGCAGTTTCCGTGCGCTGTTCGTAGCAGCGTCAACTTCATCCTGAGCAGCGGCCAACTCTTTCTTCAACTCCTCGACTCTCGCTCTCACTCGCTTCACCTCCGCCTCGTATTGCTCGGACCGTCTCATCGCGTGCGATAACTCTGTTGTTTTCTCCGCCAAGGATTGTTTCAGTGCCGCCTGATATTGCTTCACTTCAAGTAATACCTACGAATATCGCACGGGAGAGATAAAGTAATAATAACCATTTTAAGAAGCATTATTAATTTGATAAGATTATTGAACGGACCATGTTGCGAACTAGAATTTCATGCTGCAATTGTCTCGTATCTGTGTCGGCCGTAGATACCGGCCGTGGTCGTCGCGATTCTATTCTCTCTTGCAGCTCGTGTAATTTTAAGCGGAGCAATTTGTTCTCTCGTTCCAAAGAAATCTTCTCAGTTTCTAGTCTCTCCCTTTTACTCCACTCTGCTGCATTTTCAGTTTGAAGTTTCTCCAGCTAAAATTTTGAAATTTAAAAATGTAAAAACACATCTACATGATACAATATATAATGTGAATAAAAGTAAACAATTAACTTAAACTTTTTCAATTATTTTTAAACAAATAAATGTGACTGCAAGTATTTATATAATGTAAATGACTTACTTCTGTCCTCAATTCCGTCAAACGACGGTCCATGCTCTCTCCGTTATTTGTATTGTCTATTAAATCTGCTATATGTTCGTCACTAAGTTCGAGTTGAAAACGTTCTTTTAGCTCCGATAGTTCTCTCATCGCATCGGCTCTACTCTCAGATAATTCCTCACATTGCTCCCTTAATTGTTTAACTTCGGCTTTCAATTTTTCCACAGTCCGGTGCAGAGAATTGTTTTCCCTTACAGAACAAAAGTAAAATAAATTTATGTGCGATGTAATCAATTAGCTTTGTGCATTGACATTCATGCAGGACTTACTCTCTTTCCACAGAAATAGTTTTCGTTGCTTCCTCCAACTTTATTTGCAACGTTGACATTTTTTGAGTTACACACTCCTCATTATACATATCTAACGGTGATTGTTTCTCTAGTCCATCCTTTTTGGCGTTACTATCCGCGACTAGTTTTGTGACGTTTTTATCTAGCGAGTTACTGGGACTTTCCTTATACAATTCTACCGCGTGCTTCGGCACGGCACCTTGCAAGACGTACTCCTCGATATCCCTTTCTGGTAGGATATTGTGAACTCCCGAAGCGATATTCGATGCTTCATGCGAATTTTTACAAGATAGCATATCCCTTTGTGCACCTAACGCTTCGCTGGCTTCGATGTTATTATAAAACTCTAGCTGCTCGTCCAACCCGAAGGTAGCTCTCAATTGCGGATCTGATTCCAGAATGGTAAAGATCTGTTGATCGAACTGCCCGGCGTGTTTCAAGAGTATCATGTGTATCTTTTCCATCTCCTTCTTCAGCTGTTCGTTCTGCAGCTCCAATTCTTGAGATTCGTGCTTGAAAGTATTGGTATCTTTGACAGCGATCTCCAATTTCGCCCTCAGAGCCTTTGCCTCGTCTCTAGCAGCATTCCTCTCGTTCCTAACTTTGCTCCATTTCTCACGCCAATTAGCAGTACAGTCAGACCACCATCGCATCGTCTTCTCCATCTGCGCCGCTCGCGCCCTTGCCTCCTCGAGCTCCCGCTGTCGTAAGGCCTGTTTGATGAGAAAACATATGTAGCATCTAATCGACAAAGTAACTGGTAAAAAAAAAAAACAATACTATGGCCAGCCAAAAGCATCAGGAAATGCCATTTACAATCAATAAGGCAAAATTAAGATTAAATATTTAAAAAATCTGAATATTGTAAAGTATTAAATAATGTTCCGATTAGAATATAGAGGAAAATAAATAGTAAATAATGGCAGTAGATAGGTAACTTCGCTTTATTCACTAAAAAAAGGTTTACTCATCTGCAAAGTGACCACCCTGAGAAATGAAGTGCTCATATGATATTATACATTTGCTGCTACTTTTCGCAGAATACACTTGAATATGTGACATAATAATACGATACGCTTATGATATAATCATGACATAAACAAAAGTAAACATGATGTTATGAATAAGAATAGGACGCGACTAAAGCTACATAACGTTAAGGGATTTATAACTGATACGACACGATTTGGTCTGCAGCGTCTGCAGAAAGTCTACCTCTTTGGACTCCCACTCGCTGTCCGCGTAACGCGACGAGGACGGCACCTCATGCTCCCGCATGTATCGTCGCGAGGAGGTCCCGCTTGTCGTCGACTGTGCCATGACGCGAGTAACCTAAAACTTTGTTTTCGCTGAACGTCCCCTCGGGCGAACTCTCCCCAAACGATGCTCCTTGCCTTCGCGGTACCTCCAGGCACCGATTTAATGCCGATCAAGCATTGTTCCTCTCTCGATCGCGCCGTTTAAATGCCAGACTCGATTGAACAACCAGAGAGAAACCTGAGAGTCTCGGTCCATCCGGATCATTCCGTTCCAGCGCTCCAGCGGACGTATAATACTGACGCGCTGCCTGAGAAAGTGGACGTCAACTGACGTCAACTACGTCGTTACGCTCGGTAACAACGGTACACACATGGTTCGTGTCCGAACTACTCGTATACGTGACGTAAT
>NW_020211977.1:29765-31868 GCF_003070985.1 Temnothorax curvispinosus | reverse complement strand
GAGAGAGAGAGAGAGAGAGAGAGAGGGAGATAGTGTCTTTGTAAGGAGAAGAAGAAGACGAAAGGGAGGGAGAGAACAGAGTAAGTGGTAATATGTTTTGAAAGACAGGAAATTTATAAAAAAAACGTAATTAATGTTAGAGAAAGAAAAAGAGAGAGAGAGAGAGAGAGAGAGAGTGTGTGTGTGTGTGTGTGTTTGTGTGTATGTATGAACGTTTATTATAGCCTTTATATAGTTTTCTTTATTCTTTAAAGATATTGAGAGTCGAATTGGAAGGAAGGAAGAAGAAATAAATTATTCGAGAGTTAGAAAGTGAGATTGAAAGATAATTTTTTAAAGTAAAACTATTAGAGGAACTGTATTTTTTGAAGAAGAGAAAGACGAAGAGAAAGATTTTTTAAACAGGTAAAGTTATATACGTGGTAAATTTAAAAGATGAAAACTTAAATAATTTGGGACATTTTTATTAATGTTAACCATTAAAAAAGTATACATTTAATAAAGAGTAAAATATATTTATTTGAGATAGATTTGCGTAATTAATAAAATTAATAAAAGAAAGAAAGAGAGAGAAAAATAAACAGAGATAGAGAGAGAGAGAGAGTTATTACTTTTTTTTCTAAAATACTTTTTTAAAAATCTATATCTATAAAGAAAAGATATTTAACGGCAGGAAAAGGGCTAATAAATCTAAACCGATAAAATAAATATAACATATATTTTAAAATTTACTTTAAAGAAATCATAAATTATTATCTGTATTATTTTAAGCAATGAAACTGGATATAGATATAGATAGATTAATTTGTGAATTTCTATTCCTTTAATTATTATGTTTCAACATACTATATTTAATTCAGTAACTTACTATCATAACAACATAATATTGAAAATCATGAAATTATTACGTTTTAATAAGAAAGTTATTTTGTTGATACCTAGCCATTGCTGGTTGGTGCACCTAGAGGGTATTTCGTTTGTGAATTTTTATTTATGTAAATATTATGATTCAACATACTATATTTAATTATTAGAATTGTTGTCATAGCTTAACATAATATTTACATTCCTGAAATTATTATGTTTTAATAATCGTTATCTGTTTAATTTAGACAGACAGAAAGAGAAAGAGAGAAAGAGAAAGACAGAGAGAGAGAGAGAGAGAGAGGGAGAAAGAGAAAGAGAGAGAAGGAGAAAACTGTAAAGTATCTTTTACGTTAATTTCGTGTTTGCAGTTAATCAGGTAATTAGTTAGTTTCTAATAAAGAAGGAAAGGCAATAGTATCGATTTAGATTTATTGACCCTTTTCCTGCCGTTAAATATCTTTCCTTTATAGATATAGATTTAAGGAAAAATAATTTAATTTTTAAGAGCGCTTTTGTCACTTTTAATTATTTAATTTTTGAGAACGCTTTGTCACTTTTAATTAAATCGGGATGGCAATCGATTTTTTAAATGTTAATGGGGAGATGGTACCTTACACTATTGTCCCCATTATAGGGGATGGAGCCTGCCTTTTCCGGGCCCTCTCCTATCTCATGTATAACACACAGTTAATGGCGAGGGATGTGCGTGAGATAATCGTGAGTCATGTGGTGGATAATTGGGAGGAATTTTCAATTATGTCCCACGACAGCTTGGGGAACAATTACAATAGTTCTAGCGAGTATCTCGATGAAATGTCGAAACCCTTTACTTATGGTGGTTTATGCGAGTTGGTGGCAGCTGGGCAACTTTTCGGGTTTGTTTTTGAGGTTTACCGTAATGGTAAGCTCTATGAGAGTTTCGGTGAGGAAGGTAACCCTGTTAGGAGAATACGTTTCACACAAAATATTTCTAAGGGACATTTTGATGCGTACGAACAACGTAAACCTGATGAAGAGAACAACAAACCGTCCTTCTCTCAGCCTGACTCAAACTCACACCTCTCAAAGCACATACTTATTCCTATTCCTAATGAGGCTCATGTAAAACGACGAAAGAGATACACTAATGTCAAAAGGAGGAAGCAACTTATAAATGCGTCCAAAAAATATGCACAGAATAACCCTGAGGTGCACAGAACAGCAGTGACTAGGTACCAACAAAAAAATCCAGAAATG
>NW_020211977.1:20562-29755 GCF_003070985.1 Temnothorax curvispinosus | reverse complement strand
AACAAAAAAATCCAGAAATGCACAGAACAGCAGTGACTAGGTACCAAAAAAATAATCCTGAGGTGCACAGAGAGGCAGAGTCTCGATATGAACAAAGTAATCCTGGAAGAAGAGTAGAAAGGCGAATACTTCCGTGGACGGTTAAAGCTCACTCAGGTATGGCATATGATCCAGACGTGGCTTATGAGACAGAGAGCACTATAGCTTTGGGAACCATGAGTCACAAGTGCAAATATTGCAATGCTCTTAAATGGCAGGAAGAATCCCCTGGCATGTGTTGCAGCGCTGGAAAGGTGCAGCTTGCACCCTTAGAACCTCTGCCCGAGCCTCTATATAGTTTGGTAATGGGCAGACATCCAGAGCACGTTCACTTTATGAACAATATTAGAAAGTACAATGGCTGCTTTAGTATGACATCATTCGGCGGTAAGCAGGTTCTACAAGATGGCTTTATACCGACCTTTAAAGTTCAGGGGCAGGTATATCACTTGGTAGGAAGTCTGCTGCCATTACCTGAACAGGAAGCTCAATTTCTTCAAATTTATTTTGTGGGAGAGGATGACAGGGAAGTGCGTTTAAGATGTAGCAATTTTTCAGATGTCAAACAGGGATTAGTCAAAGAACTACAGAGAATGCTACATGACGTCAACACCTATATAAAGGACCTGAAAACCACTTTGGATAAGGTATCTCCAAATTGCAAAAAGTTTGAAGTTGTTATCCATGCAGACGGAAAACCAGATGACGCTCATAGAGGTTGCTTTAACGCACCAATAGCAAATGAGGTAGCTCTGGTGATTGTGGGTCAGGAATTCAACAAGCGAGACATCGTGCTGCAGAGCCACGATAACAAACTGCGGCGCATCAGCGAGGTCCACCGGTCGTACGACGCCTTGCAGTACCCGCTCATGTTTTGCCGTGGCGAGGATGGATACTCGATTGCCATTCCTCAGCGAGACTATCAGACCAAGTTGCAACATAAGAATTTAGTTTCCGCAGCGAGCTTTTACTCATATCGAATTATGATTAGAGAAGGGGAAGTCAACCACTTAGTGTACTTCCGTTCTCTTTTTAGTCAGTTTCTGGTTGACATGTACGCCAAAATAGAGACAGAAAGGTTGAACTATATTAGGAACAACCAGGCGCAGCTTAGGGCAGAAAGCTACATTCACCTGAGGGATGCCGTGGGAAGGCAGGATGCTGACGTTTCTCAGCTGGGTAAAATGGTGGTGCTTCCGTCATCTTTCACTGGAGGACCTCGCTACATGCATGAGCGGACACAAGACGCAATGACATACGTTCGCTACCACGGCCGTCCTGATTTGTTTATCACTTTTAACTGTAATCCAAAGTGGAAGGATATAACAGATGCATTATTGCCTGGGCAAAAAACTCACGATCGACACGACATTATAGCAAGGGTATTTCATCTTAAGGTGAAGAAAATGATGGCTCTATTGAATAAAGGTAGTCTGTTTGGAAAAGTGTGTTGCTATATGTACTCTGTGGAGTGGCAAAAGCGAGGTCTGCCTCACATACACATATTGCTGTGGCTAGAGCAGCGCATCTTCTCTGATATGATCGACAAAGTCATCTGTGCGGAAATACCTAATCCTTTAAAAGACTCTCTTCTACACAATATCGTTAAAGCCAACATGATTCATGGTCCATGCGGGGGCTTAAACCACAATTCGCCTTGCATGAAAGATGGTAGCTGCAGTAAAAGGTATCCGCGAATATTTCAAAATGACACTCAGACAGGAGGCGATGGATACCCACAGTATCGGAGGAGGTCTCCAGCTAATGGTGGATACACCGTAGAAATCAATGGAATAGAACTGGACAATCGTTGGGTGGTGCCGTACAACCCTGTATTGTTATGTATTTTTAATGCTCATATTAATGTGGAATTATGCAATTCTGTAAAGTCTATTAAGTACATTTGCAAGTACTTGAAGTACCTATACCTATACCTAACCTAACCTAACCTAGCCTGCCTCAGCCAAAAAGGTTTGGAGAGGTATTGGGGAACAGAGACTATTTGAGGGAGACAAACTACGATGTAAATGCCTTGGAAGAAGTGGTATTGAATAACGAGGGTTTATTAACAGATGAGCAACTCGCTGTCTATCGGCAGGTTCTTAGTAGCGTAAAGTCAGGAGATGGTCAGGTATTTTTCTTAGATGCTCCAGGTGGTACTGGGAAAACCTTCCTCATCAACTTACTTCTGGCGAGGGTAAGGAGAGAACGTGGAATTGCCTTGGCTGTTGCATCGTCAGGTATCGCTGCTACTTTGTTGGAGGGAGGGAGGACCGCTCACGCTGCTTTTAAGCTTCCTCTGAATTTAATTCAAACAGAAATACCTCTGTGCTATATTTCAAAACAAAGTAACATGGCTAAAGTACTACGGGATTGTAAGCTCATTGTTTGGGATGAAAGTACCATGGCACATAAGGGGGGTTTTGAGGCATTGAGCACAACCCTCAAAGATATTAGGGGTAACGATGGAGTAATGGGGGGAGTGACCGTGCTGCTTGCTGGAGATTTCAGACAGACTTTGCCAGTAGTGCCAAGGGGAACTCGAGCAGACGAAGTTAAGGCGTGTGTAAAGAAATCACATTTGTGGTCCCTTATCAGGAAAATCTCTATCAGAAAAAACATGAGGGTACACTTGAAAGGTGATGTTTTTGCAGGGCAATTTTCAAAACTACTATTAAAAATTGGAGATGGAGAGTATCCTGAGACGGAAGGAAAAGTGATTATTCCTGCAAATCTAGGTTTAGTAGTAAAAAGCCTAGAGAGTCTTATTAATAAGATATACCCTGATATTGCGGATATCAAAGAAAAATCTATGGATTGGCTGTGCGAGCGTGCCATTCTGACCCCTAGGAATGATAAAGCTGGTGTCATTAATGACATTCTTCTTAAATCATTCGAGGAAGGAGAAATGAATTACAGATCTGTGGACTCGGTGGTAGATACGGATGACGCGGTCAACTACCCAGTAGAGTTTCTTAACACAATGAACCCTCCTGGCTTACCAGCCTATAAGCTTTTTCTTAAAGTGGGGGCACCAGTGATGTTGTTGAGAAATTTGAATCCGCCAAAACTTTGCAATGGCACAAGGCTTCAAGTGAAGGCTCTACATAGAAATGTTATCGAGGCCACAATACTCACCGGATGTGCACGGGGAGAGACGGTATTTATACCACGCATACTACTAATATCGTCAGAGTATCTTTTTGAGTTTAAGAGGTTGCAGTTTCCTATCAAAGTTTGTTTTGCGATGACTATCAACAAGTCCCAGGGGCAGTCGTTAAAAGTAGCAAAAATTGATTTAAGTGAAGACTGTTTCTCACATGGGCAGTTCTATGTGGCATGTTCGAGAGTGAGCTCACCAAACAGTCTTGTGATACTAGCGCCTGAAGGGAGAACCACTAATGTGGTATACAAAGAAGTTCTAAAATAGAAAAAAAAGGTTGTAGATATTTTTGGAGAATTTTTTAAAAAAAATTATGATAAAAAATATAATGTTCGCATGAGAGAGAAAAACATGTATGTGAAAGACATCATGCCTGTTTGAGAAAACAAATAAGGAGAAAAACATGTGTGAAAGAGGTTTATATAATTTTGCTAATTTTTATGGAAAAAATGACCTAATTTTAAAAAAGGTGAGAGAGTAAAAGACACCATGTCTGTAAGAAACACCATATCTGTAAGAGACACCATGTCTGTAAGAGATACCATGTCTGTGAGAGACATGTATTTAAAGTAATTAAATACGGGAAGAAAGCACGGATTTCTTTACAGTGGAATAGGCCTACTGGGGAAACCACTAAAAAAAAAACGCATTTATAATAGTACCTCAAGGGTGATGCGGAAATCTATTGGCGTTAAATGTAAATATACGCTATCATCTATTTGCGTGTCTTATTAAATATGTCTTTCAGGGCGTGTCCTCCGGGGCGAAGCCCGGGTAACCAGCTAGTATATATATATATGTATATGTCCACTATTTACAAGTTTTTTTTTTCTAATTTTAATACTGATCTGATACTAGAATTGATATTAAGAAATTATAAATTCTTTTTCTATATAAATCAAATATTTATTTATAGTTAAAACTTTTTTGGAACATTTCATATCTTTACATAGTACAGATTAAAAGATCACAGCATTTCTTATAATAAATATTCTTACATGTAGGTACCTATATACATTTGTTCCTTATTTACAAAACGTATTACATTTTTGTTATAGTGATTTAAGAGCAACATTTTTGTGATTTTAATTTTTTGTGTTTAATATAAAAACGAAACATGAAAAATCAGTAGAAATAATTTAATTATTACATATATCTAATCTTGAGAAAAATAGCAATCTTTCATATAATGACATTCAATTTGAGGGACAAAATTAATGATTTGTAGAACTATCATATCACTTTGACTTTCTTTTTCTTAATTTAGCTTATTTCTGTAATTTTTATTTTATGACTAATGATAATTTTGACGGTTTAAAAGAAAAATATATGATGTTACACGAAAAAGTAGCTCAACTAATATTAATAAGAATTTTATCATTCTCTTATGCTAATAAATAAGAAATTTTATTATTTTTATTTTATAGAAACATCATATATTATTACAATCATCACATTTAAAAAGTTATTTTTAATTTTATTATTATACCAAGAAATCTTCTTGAGTAAGTATTAAATAACTCCCAACACTGTAATGTATAAACAATATATAAATTGACAATAAATAACATTTTTAAAATTTATTTAATATTATTAGATATTTATTATTATAAATTAATGCTTATAAATTAATATTTTTATTATATTACATCTATTATATACAGGTATATAATTTTTTAATAAATTATAAATAATATTACTTGTTGTATGTGCTATATAATAAATATCTGGCTGCTTTTTCATATTTCGCGTATTTGCTCTTCATGAAATTACTTTATGATTTGTTTCTGAACTTTTACTTCTAGGTTTATTAAAACAGACATATCTCAGGTACGTTATCCAGGGGGACATATAAAAATATTACTGTAACAAATTTTTAACAGCGTCCGCCATACAATTCTTATATGATTTTTGAATCTCAGTAATGTATTTTTCAAATATTTCTTTCACATATATCTGTTTCTTAAGCAAGAGCTTTATATTCCTATTCTGTACTCTTATTCTGTAACTCTTTAACGACAGTTTTGTTATCGTTGTGCAGCTTTTACCATATAACGCAAATGTATAACGATAGCAAAACTATCGTTAAGAGTTACAGCCTACTGAAAGAGTTACGGCCTACTAAACGAGTTACAAAATCATCTCTCGGAAGAGACCGAAGGCACAGCATTTTATGGATTAGAGTTTAATTCATCACCGTTAATATTTTTGATGCATCAAATAATTTCGCCGATCTTCATCGATGCCACCTTGAAATTCCTCTTAGCCTGACCTCTGTTTCTTGAACCTGTGTGTCAGAGAAACCACAATTAGTAGTGTATAAATATCACAGCGGAATTATTTAAAATTGAGAGATAGCCTGACAACTGGATGATTGCGTAAGGATGGACTCCAGAGATCTACATGCAATATAATCATGTTATGTAATCGTGCATGATTATTCTTAAATTATTCGGTGACAAAAATAAGTATAAAGCTACACACGTATCTAATTTATAAATTATAAATGCCTTATTTATAGAAAAACAAGAAACAAGAAATTTATTATACATAAAACAAGGTTTTATTAGAAAACTAGCATCTGTCCCCCTTTCTTTCTCTCTTTCGCTAAAATTTTATAAGACAAGCACAAAACTTTTTATATTATTGTATAATGATTTATTGTATTATGTTTTGTAATGATTCAAGTCGATTTTAGACAACACGCGAAAAAAATTCAGTACGTTTTACAGATTGTTATCGAGAATTTATTACAGAATGCCTAAAACTTTTTATTTCAGAATCTCTTTGCCATGTCGTAATAGCCATAATTGAATATACATATAGTCGGCTTATTGTGAAATTCAACTGGTTTAAATCGTTTCACAAGATCACATCGCATTTTGTTTCACATATGTACAAAGGTCAAGCATCAATAGATTAAGAAATCAAATAATCCACGATAAAGATATTTTTGATAATGTTTAAATTAATTAAAAATTAGATATATAATTCATAAATACGCAAATTTTATAAACTATTGTATTATATAAAATTAAATTTATTTCCATATTTACATAAAAAATAAAAATTTGTGCAAAAAATAAAAAAAGAATAAGAAGAAGAGCAACATAGAACCCGGGAGGAGAAAATTTCGTAATATTATTTTCTTACATTATGGTAATTTGAGGAGAAACAGACTATTGATTGATTACAATTGAATATAGTGTAGGGTAGGTGGTCCAACAATGAACCATGTAAATTTCAGAAGCTTATAATAATATCTCTCTCAATTATTGAGTTGGAGATCTGTGTTTTTGCATACAGTTCATGATTTTAGTTGGCTACATACTGTATAAGATGACTTATAAGTCATTTTTCAAGTTTAGCCACAATTTCAATTTTTTTAAAACAATGTTAAATGGTTCATTGTGTACAGGGGTGTGTACACACAATGAACCTAGCCATTTTTAACAATAAACTACAACTTTTTTACTGTGAATTGTTAGTGTTATTTTAGTTTTAAAATAACACTAACAATTCACAGTATAAAAGATGATTATTTAGATTATAGACCAAATCTTTTTTTCTTCTTTTTCCTTTCTTCCTTCTTTACAACAGATAATAAAGAGAATAATAAAATAGATTATATTATTTTAGTACGTAAACATATTAAATTAATTATTTGCATAGAATTATATAGATAGATTGAAATATGAATTTGGTTGTCTTTACTTTAATACATTTTTTTAAGTAGTTTTTTCTTTTAGAGTTACTCTAATATATATTTGAGTGAAAGGAATTTTTAGAAAAAGTGTATTATTTTATAAGCTGCATTATAAATTTCAATTTCAATTTTATTTAAGAAAATAATTAACTATTGTGGTTACACTCTTCTGTGTAATATCAAATTGTATAATTTACAATTAACAACTAATCTAATCATTAACAGTTTAATAAATAACGAAATTAATTCTTTTACATAGAAATGTATCGTACTCTTTTATACCTTTTTCTTGAATTAACATACCTTATACTTCTCTTAGCTTCTTCTTTAATACAAAATGTTTTTATTAAAAATGATCGGCTTGTCAATAAGTTGGCGAACAGGTATGTTCGACATGGAATGGATGATGGCGGGTAAAAGTATCGTTGCTGCGTAGTAATCTTGGTGGCAGTCCTCGCTCCTGGCAGTCCTCAGATATTCTAATATCAAAAGTGTAAAGTGATTTTGTGAAGATTAATAAGTTAAATTAAACTTTATTACTTATAGATTAATAATAGAATATAATTAAATTACTTATGTAAATAATAAGACTAATAAAAGTAAAATATTACCTAAGTTAAAAAAATAACAAACATTTTTTAATAGTAAAAAATAAAATAATTATAATAAATTGTATGTTTAATTTTTTAATAAAATTTAACGAAAATTGTGGTTTACTTATAATTTCCATTAAATTTAAGCTATACTCCAGGAAAATTCTTAAAATTAAAAAAAAATAGTATAATTATCTAAATCTACTTAAAATTTATTGAATATTAAATTTATTTGTTAATATAAGAATTACTTACTCTTTCAACTCCATCTCTTTGAGGCGAACGGGTGATTTGAATGACGTATCGTCATGCGGGTACGAAGGTAAGGCTTCCAATATTCTTGGAGGAGGTTTCTTCGTGGTATTGATGAAAGAGTTATAGGTAGGTCGGTTAGGCTGCTCATCGTAAACCCAGCCACCGCGTATCGCCAATTTGTGCTGATTCGGACTGTAGTTGCTTTCGCCGCGGATCGGCGTGCTACTTTGCAAATTCAGTGCGTTGAGCTGTAGATAGCCGCTGCCACCTG
The DNA here is from genome assembly GCF_003070985.1 of Temnothorax curvispinosus. Taxonomy (NCBI): domain Eukaryota; kingdom Metazoa; phylum Arthropoda; class Insecta; order Hymenoptera; family Formicidae; genus Temnothorax; species Temnothorax curvispinosus. Next base: position 21,728 of record NW_020211977.1, on the reverse strand, counting down.
CGATCGGTCCCAAGTCTTCTGAGCCTCCTGATTTGCTCAGTCGATTTCCCGGTTCTGTAGCATTTGTATCATTTAATAACAAAAATTTCCAATTAAAAAATCTTAACAACAGTAGCATTTTTTTCGAAATTCAACAGTTTGTATATTATAATTGTGAATTTTAAACTGATACAATATATATAATACATAATCAATACATGTATTATTAAAATTGATTCCTATTTAATTTAAAGTGCAGCTGACTCAATACACCAACTTGTAAAGTGTCTTAAATTCAAAATCATTAGTGATACTTTTATTAGTATTTTTAAGACAAAAAAAGAAAAAATAATATACATATATATAAAATATATATGATGAAAGAAAAATAACATTATTATTCTGTTGTAGCAACCCTAACTTTTTTTCTGTGTGGTATTAGCTCTTTATTCAATATATATTAAATTCTCACCTTTCTTTTGCAAACAACTCTAAAATGACAATTTTTAAGTTACGTTGTTGTAGTAGCAAATGAGCGATATGTGTGCGTATATGTGTATACACGAGGGCTCGATCAACACTTTTCTTTAGCTCATTGTCACTCGTCTATAGAATTTGACCTGACAAAACTTTGAATAATGAGGTTTTTCTTTTTCACGATAACGCACGGCCCCACACCAGTCTGCGGATGAGGGAGACAATTGTTGAACTGTAATGGACTGTTCTTCCTCATCCTTCTCATAGTCCGGATCTGGCGCCTTTTCGGCCTATTGAAAGATACACTTTGTGGACATTAATTTTTAGATGCCGATGAGCTAAAGAAATGTGTTGATCGAGCCCTTAAGAATAAAAGCAAAGACTTTTACCACACGAATATACAGCGTCTTATTCACAGATAGCAAAAGTTTATAGAAAGAGATAGTGATTATGTGGAAAAATAATAAATGTGCACACCATAAAGATGTAAGATTAAACTCATGTAAACGTCAAAGTTCCAGGAATAAAATTATGTGAGAAAAAAATTAGGGGGCATTACTTTTGTACCGACCCTTGTATATAGCTAGATACTCTTATTCCTCTACAGTTATTACTTCAAAATTGCATTAAAAAATAATATATAAAATTGTAATGGTTCAAAACATTCAAGTTTATTCTCTAGAAAACTTTGTTTTTTGAGTTGTGTCATT
>NW_020211977.1:0-20162 GCF_003070985.1 Temnothorax curvispinosus | reverse complement strand
CATTGTTGCAGCAAATAAGCGAATTAAATAGTAGCGTACACATAAATATAAACATATAATACTCGTGCGCGCATATGATATAATCTTACCGAAAGTCTTCGCTTCCCTTGCGTGTGCTAGAAGAGTATCCACTCTGCTTCTTCGAAAATAAGTGTTCACGGCATTCCAGCCGTTTTTTTTCTGTATATCTCGTCTACCGTCTTCTTCGTTATCGTTATCTTGATCACTATCATTCTCGTCATTGCTACTATTATTATTACTATTGTTATTGTGATCTGCCTTGGAGGAAATACCGGTGAGGTGAAGAATATCCGCCCGCGCCGTGGGAGCGGCTGGAGGTAGAGGTATATGAGGGGACACATCCGGCAAGCGCCATCGTCCTAGTTCATCGCACCAGGTCGCCGCCTCTCTCATCGCTGCAATATCTCGAAAGAGGCAGCCAGGACGAAGATAGGGTACCATGAGGTCGCACAATTGGGACGTTAACAGTTCTCTTCGAAGGAGCTCGCGACGTTCGGCGTCCCAGGATGCCTGGAGATCTGCGGCTTCAGCTTCTAATTGTTTTACTCGCTTCGCCATCTTCTTCAGTGCATCTTCTGTCGATCTGTTATTTTAAATATATGATCAATAGTGATCATTTCTTTATTATTAATAAAAATATACTTATCAAAATTTATAGAGACATAAATAAGGTACATAAAAAAGACATAAAAAAGTGAATATTTTGTTCTTCAATCTCGAGCTAGTATCTCTTTTTTGCTTCTTCATAGAGGAAGCTTTTTTCTATTATATTTATATTATTACTATCCTTTATCTGTTATTTTTTAAACATAATTTTATTTTACATTATTCTGTTTGAATATTATTTTTTAAAAATAAAAAACAATTTTTTTTAATTATTATTAAATTTTTATTAAAATAGAAAAAAATAACTTTTCAAAATATTTTTTAAAATAGTGCGGTTTTTTTCAAATGATTTTAGTCTTTAGATAAATTACAAATATCTATATATATAAAATAGAATGTCTGTATGTATGTTCTTTATACACTCTTAAACTATTCGACCGAATTTTTACCAAAAGTATATAAAATAGGGGTAGAATTTTCCGGGGAATGTTATAAAGTGTATAGTTTTTCGTTACCGATCTTTTTGAGAACCGGTATCCGAAATTTTTCCAATTTTTCGGGAAATAATTGACCAAATCTTAAAAAGTTGTATACAAAATAGGGGTAGAATTTCCCAGGAAGTGCCATAAACTGTATAGTTTTTCGTTACCGATCTTTTTGGGAATTGGTATCCGAACTAATAAAGGAATTTTTTTCGATTAAGGATATTAAAACACAAATGAAGTTGTTTGAAGAAAAACGACTCCCGGGCGAAGCCCGGGTAACCAGCTAGTTACAAATAAATTAACATTGATGAATATTGTACAAACCTCAGTTGGCCGTATACTTGGAAGACACTACCATTGGCATCGTTGGCTTCCAGCGCCCCTACAAGAACTTCTAGCTTCTTTCTTCTTTTCTCCCTCCTTTTTTTCAGTTCCGCATTACCGATCTCTTCTCCACCAATCGTCAGTTTCTCCAACCTTCTTAGAACATCTTGTAAAGCTGCCTCTCTTTTCTTTCTTCTTCTTTCCATTCGTTCTTTATCCAACTCATTCATCTTCTCACATTCTTGACTGAGATTTTCATTTTTGTCAATATTGTTCGTCATGTTTAATCCCGATTCGTAACGGAATTTCAGAGCTTCTAGTTCCTCTTTTAGTTTTTGAGCTGATAAATTTGAACTCTCGCACTCTTTCCGTAGCCTCTCCACCTTTAATCATATTTATATCTTTCTTATTGTTATATATTGTATAATTTGTATCGTGTATGCAAGTGAAAAGTATCAACTGTATTTTGAAGTTAAATTAAGAAATATGCAACTCTTTTTTTTACATAGAAATAGATAAATAGAAGATTGTTTATATATTGAATATACAAATTATATATATATTCTAAAAATTTATAATTAAATTTATATAAAACTATATTAGCAATATATAATTAATAATAATAACAATAAGTGTATAAAATAACTGTGAAAAAGATATTTGTAGAATAATTAATAAGAACATTTATATACATATATATATTTGTAAAATTAAAAATTATAATAGAAAAATTATATAATTATTGCATCACCTCGTCGGAATATTGTTTCTTTCTCTCTTCCTCCGCATCTTTTTGGAAGTCCGATCCAGCGTTTAATGGGTCGCTGCAGTCAAGCAACTTCCTTAAACGTTGAAGTTCTAATTGATATTGTCTAAGAAGAGCGTCTTTAGGGTCTTCATTGACGATCGGCTTATTCTTGATGCAACGAGCTCGGGCAGCATAGCGCAGAGTGCTGAGGGTCTCTTCAGCGTCGATGTCACTTGGGCTTACGCAGGCGATCATCAAAGTTCTGGCATTCCCACCCAGACTGTCTCGCAGCAGTCTCGTCAGTTTACTATCTCTGAGAAGAATCATAGTACCTTTAGTTTATAATTACTTTTTATTTTGTTCTTTTCGATAATTTGTAAAATCTTAAGAAAGTGGAATCTGCGTTAAATAATTATGTGTATGTAATAAATAAGTATAAATAAGTATAATATTATAAATAATATTGTATTTTATTGCATAATAAATTAAATCATCTAAGAAAGATAAGTCAAAATTGAATTGCAATTGCAGTGTTTCTTAATTCTTATGGGGTTTTCAACGTTTGGACATAATTTTCAAATAAGAAAGTTAAGTAAATACAATTTTTGATTATATGTAAATAATGTAAAATGAAAACTTCATCAAGTAGTGGTGTAAATCAGAAAAGATAAAGCTGAAAGTTCATGAAAAATTATGTAAAAATGATTTGGCATAATACCTGTAAGGGACATGTCTTCCATTTCCGGCCGCTAACGCACTAATGACATTCCCTAATGCCGATAAACTCAGATTGATACTGGCAGCTTCTTTCAAACGATCTCCCGTAGCTCCAGTCCTGGTTTGCCTTTCGGATCCAGCTAGATCGACTAAATGCAATCGACCTCTCCTGATAGCATTACCACGTTTATCATCGTCATTGATGGCGATCGCCTCGAGTGACAGAGTTAAAACAGCGTGACTCCTCGAACTGGCAGCGTTCATCTTCGTCGCGGCTGCGGCTCTCCTTTGATCGCCCTGTTGAACCAACGTGGCGCATTCGGTCGCGTCTTTGACGGTGACCTCGCGCAATCCACCCGCGACGTAGGTACCTTTCGTGGGGTCCTCTTTCAGTGTCAGGGTTTCCCCAGTGTCGTCTTGTAACAAATCTCGTAATCGCTCGTTGTAGATCTCGAGGTAACTCAGCAACGCCAAATACCTAAACGTAGAAAATGTAATGATAATAAAGCATTTGAGAAGAAATATATAATCTATACAATATGTAAATAACTTTTATATTTCTCTCTTAAAATTGAATAACTTTTGTATAAGTTGTTTTCGTTGTGTAAATCGATTCGTGTTTAAACAATGTGATTCAGAACACATGTTTGTCCTTAAAATTCCTTAATTCTAATCTAACGATTTTTTCTTTTCTTAAGTTTTGTATAAAGCTTAGTGTAAAAAGAAATAGTTTGCTTATCACAGGTTGGGTATATACAGGGCGCTGGCGTGGGGGAGGGAAAGGTTCCACGTAAGCGCCCGCGTCTGATTGTGAGTTGTAACTCACCGTCCTTGCCTATCTCTTGTACCCGACCTGTGATAAGTAAACTATTTCTTCTTATAATTTAAAAACTCTAAGCTTTGAACAAAATTTTGGAAAAAAGTCGTCTTAGAGAATTAAGTCAGGAATACGACATTTCAAGGACAAACGTTTGTTCTGAATTATCCTGTATATGTTTTGTTTCCATTAAAATGGAATATTGTGTAAATTATATATTTTTGTAGAAATTGATTTAAGAGCAGCGTTTGCCTTAGATGCATGACTTCAAAATCATTTGAGTTGAAGATAAGATGAAAATCCGTAAATTTATCTTAGATGAGGTATAAAGATAATTTTGTTATTAATTAATCTCGATAAAAAATAAAATAATTATTGTGATTTATCTAGATAATTTTGTGTTTATCAGACTATCTATAAAAAATTATTTCAAAAATACACAGATTATAAAAAAGATATTAAAACAGTATTCACAATTTTATTTTCAGTTTTTATTTCTCAAAAATAAAAGTTTTTGAATATTTTGTCTGATAAGCAATTTCGACGTACCTACACTTATTTGCTGTGCTAAATATTTAAAAGGCGTTCTACTAGCACCGGCGATGTGGCAGGGATGTATTATATTTAAAAAAGATGTTTTCAACATTTTGAAAATTTATAAGAGATTGGAGTTCTTTTAATTCCATTTATTCAATTCCAAATATGAAATTTGATGTTATCTCTAATAATTGTTTATTTAATATTTTCATTTTTTTCAATATTGTGACAGAAATCCTCTCTGCTACTACTAGAAGTTGATCTATTTTCTAGTGTAATGATATTTTTGTAGTGTAAATAATTTACTTTTTTCAAAAATGTGTCTTTACACAATTTTATTCAACTCACGACGGTTTTGTTAATATTAACAGTAAAGGAGTGAAATTACAACACAATACTAATGTGGCATAAAGGCACATAATAAAATAATTGCGAGCAAATACCTTTATTCCTTTTATTTTTTCTGACTTCTGCGCTGTAAATCCCCGCGCGGCGTAAATACCGATTCGGATTTACAGCGCAGAAGTCAGAAAAAATAAAAGAAATGAAGGTATTTGCTCGCAATTATTTTGTTATGTGCCTTTATGCCACATTAGTATTGTTGTAATTTCAGTCCTTTACTGTTAATATTAACAAAACCGTCGTGAGTTGAATCGATTTTTCAATGTAATAAATAGCGCGATCATATATTACGATTGCGTAAAATGGTTACTGTAGAGAATGCAAAAGGTTTAATGGTTATTTCATAATACATAAGTGTAGAGGGATAGTAAAAGATGGAATACAGCAAAATACAAGTGCATAGCTCTTGTATTCTTTGTTTAGCTTGATATCTTGTATATCCCACCTGTTTAAGATATATAACATTTTTAGGGTGCGGGATTTATCCCATAGTATAAACACTCTGTAAAAATCGAAATCTTCTGTTCTTTTTTTCTTTTTTTTTTTTTGGATCATATAACAATAACCTTTAATGCATCTATCGTTCGTCTAACTTCTTTAAAAAATTTTTCAGTTTTATAATTTGTTTATTATTCTTACACCTTAATAAACTTTTTACACACATTTTATAACTTATTATGACATTTTATTGCCTTATTTATAAACGTTACTTGTAATTTTTTATAAGGCGTATATTCTACCTATGGATATCATTTATCCCACTCTTATAGGATAAATGGTAAAAATGCAAGGGTCTCTAAAAGTTTTTTTTGTTAAATACAAAGAATAAATATTTCTTATTTCTAATTTTTTTATAGTAGTAGACAGTATAAAGTTTTTATTGGTATAATTCATTTGCCTTAAATATATGAAATAGTACTCAATAAATAAGTTTTCCTTAGGTGCGGCGTATATACCGGAGTTACCCTATATATAATGTTCTGAAATTTAATTTAAGGAGGTTCGATGGCTACAACAAAATGCAGAGAATTTTATAAAATTTTAATATGTTGTTCTGGAATGCAAAATAGAATTATGTGAATTTACTAGGAATTTTTCACCGTCCCGTTTTGAAAAAAATCTACTCCAAAAATTTAAAAAGTACAATTTTTGGATTAGATTTTTTTTAAAACGGGACGGTGAAAAATTTTCCAAAAATTCACATAATTCTATTTTGCATTCCAGAACAACATATTAAAATTTCATAAAACTGGCTGCATTTTTAACATAGGTTTTTATGGGAAATGACATATTGCATATACCTTCAGAATGAAATAAGTGCAAGAAGAAATGCAAAATAATAAAGAAAAAGAAATTTGCACATGTAACTTAATAATTTACAAATAAATGAGCGAAAGAAAGGGGAAGGTTACCGCACATTTCGTAGAAAAATTAATTATTAAAGCATAAATTGCTTGATTTTTCGTCTGCTGGACTGTCATGGTCGTGAACGACGTGACAGCAGCACGCATTATACACGCGGCGACCAATCAGAGCAATCCCCTTCATTCCCACTACTTCAAACGCTAGTGCGCTGTTTCCAGAACCCCCGCGTCCCACTACTCTCTCCGATGAAGCCATCAAACCTCCTTAATTTAAACTGCGGTAAAGAAATAACAGGAAGAATTAAAATCTTATCTTAGATAATTTTTATTAGATAAGATAACATGATTTTTCATCTAAGATAAAGATGAATATACTTTCTATTTTTCCATCTAGATAAGATAAAGATAATTCTATTTCTTTATCTGGATGATCATCTAGATAATTTTATCTAGATACCGCGGCAAACATTGTTTAAGAGTTTGAAGAATACCTTGTTTCGGAACTGGCGGTGGAAGTCGCCTCGAATAAATGTTCCAATGCACGTTCGATGAATCCTCGCATTGTAAATGATTTCCCGCAACCAGTTTGACCGTAAGCGAACACAGTGCCATTGTAACCCTCTAAGACAGCCTCAACGATTACGGAACCTACATCTTCGTAGACCGATTCTGTTGTAGCGGACGGGCTGAATGTAGCATCGAATTGGTAGACTTTTCCATTTCCACTGGCGGTATTTTCCAACGTGCAGGATTTTGTTAGCGGATCGATCGTCACCACGTTCTGCGACAAATGTGTCAGTGGAAAATACACATGTGATAAGAATCGACAAAATATGATAATCGATGTTTCCTATTTTCCGCACTATAATATCGATCATTTTGCAGAACAAGAGAAAGTAGATCTAGAATTTCATTTATCGAATTTTTCATAATGTAAAATTTTAATAGAAATTTTCAATATGATAGCATTTTAAATGATATTTAACGTGGAATGTCATTATCAAAATCTTTCATTTTTTATATTATAATGTCGACCTTTAACTGTTATATTAACTGTTTAAATTTTTATAATTATGGGTTTATCTTGATTTAGCTTATCAGGATATTAATAATAAAATATTTATTAAAATCATAGGAGATAAAGCTCTTTAATGCTTACAATTATAATACAATTAATGCAAAAGATTGAAGTTATCAATGAACAGTAACAAAATTGCCTGGGAAAAAAAATCTTTTATAATGTCTTATGTGCTCATATAAGAAGCAATTTTATATGCTTATATATGAATTTTGGCCTAATAAGAGCTTATATGGTTATATATAATTTATAAGGACATATATATATATATATATATATATATATATATATGTATATATATAATATATATATATTTAACTAAGTTTCAGAAAATTGTTATTTTTAAATTTAAATGTTATTTTTTAAGTGTGCCACTTGATTTTCTTTTTCTTAACATGCCTAATATTTCTCTTGAAATTTTTTCTTGACTAAATATTTTGGTGTAACTCCGGTATATACGCCGCACCTGAGAAAACTTAATTTATTGAGTACTATTTACTATGTTTAAGGCAAATGAATTATACCAATAAAAACTTTATATTGTCTACTACTATAAAAAAAAATAAAAATGTAAAATATTAATTTTTTGTATTTAATAAGAAAAATTTTTAGAAACCCTTGCATTTTTGCCATATATCCCAGAGGGGTGGAATAAATGATATTCATATGTGGAATATACGCCTTATAAAAAATTACAAGTAATGTTTACAAATAAGGCAATAAAATGTCATAATAAGTTATAAAATGTGTGTAAAAAGTTTTTTAAGATGTAAAAATAATAAACAAATTATAAAAAATTTTTAAAAGAAAATAGAAAAACGATGGATGCATTAAAGGTTATTGGTATACGATCCAAGAAAAAGAAAGAAAAAGAACACATAGAAGATTCCGATTTTTATAAAGTGTCTGTACTGTGGTAAATCCCGCAAGCTAAAAATGTCGTATATCCTAAGCAGGAGGGATATACAAGATATCAAGCTAAACAAAGAATACAAGAGCTATGCACTTGTATTTTGCTGTATATTCCATCCTTTATTACCCCTCTACACTTATCATAGAGATATAGGAATAGAGTACGCGAGCAAGCTGAAAAAGCGATATAAAAATAGAAAGAGAAAGCTGCGCGTGGGCCCCTTTTGTCTTTGTTTCCCATGCGCGCGTAAACAAAGACAGAAAGAGCCTACATGCAGCGTTCTTTTTCTATTCCTATATCGCAGCCTTTTACGTGCTAGCATATGACTCGCGCACTCTATTCTTATATCTCTATGAGACTTATGTATCATGAAATAACCATTAAACCTTTTACATCCCCTACAGTAATCATTTTACGTAGGTCGTAATATAGAATCGCGCTATTTACTACGGTGAGAAGTCGATTCAACTCACGACGGTTTCGTTAATATTGACAGTAAAGAACTGAAATTACAACACAATACTAATATGGCATAAAGGCACATAACAGTGTAATTGCGAGCAAGTATCTTTATTCCTTCTATTTTTCTGACTTCAACGGCGTAAATCCCCGCGCGGCGTAAATACCGAAGTTACCTTATATAATTTAAATTTGATCATCCACGCCATTTTAGATGGACAATGTAGCGGCCCCAAAAATTTGTACCTAAAATTTTTCTTTTAACAAGACCTTAAATGAGGTGGATATTATAAATACTCGAAACTATTATACCCTCTCTCTCTCTCTCTCTCTCTCTCTCTCTCTTTCTTTCTTGCCATTTAAAATTTTCGAGATGTTCTCTTTCGTTATTTTTGGGGGAAAAAGAGGTGGAAAACATTTCAACATTTTTCCATATTTTCAGCCGTTCTTAAAATACAAAGCAGATTTTAGAGACACCCTGTACAGACATAATAAGGGTAATGGAATTAATAATGACATATATAGAGCGACTCAATGAAATATGAGATAATTCTATGATATTACGATGCATTAAAATAAAAATTTGCGAACATAATAACGAAAAATACGTTCGATAATTGGTCAATTGAAAGTACGATGACTCACAAATGCGGCAAGTTTCGCGGAATAACAGTTCCGCGAATAAGAAACTCCACGAACGAGAATGTGAAATATTATCGGCTGGGAAACTCTTGGACGGAACGATAATATATGTCGACCTACGATAAATTATGTGATTACTCGTACAAAGTTGTAGTAAACGATTTGTTAAATGACTATACACATATTATACACAAGTAATGTACTAAAATATTAAAAGAATTAATGTAACGCAAATAAGTTAATGATAATAGTACTTAATACTGTTATATTATTTATAAGATTTGTTATATTAAAACCTCTAAAAATTTTGGACTGAAAAAAAAGATAGATTTTTTATCTCGTTTAATCTTTTTTTAATCAAAATTTTTCACCTTTTCAACTTTTCAACTTTTCACAACTTTTTTAATCAAAATACCAATGCAAATAACTGTAAACTAATAATTTATATGTATATAATTGTAAATCCTGAGTTATTTAATAAAAGAAAATAATAGTAACGCGTTATAGTAATAATAATAACATAATTATAATAATAGTAACATAATCAATAAAAAATAAAAAAAGTAAAATTAAATATAAACAAAATTAATATAAGAACAATAAAAATAGCTATATAAAATTAGTAAAAAGTAATAATAATCATGTAATTTTAGCGTGAAATGCATATCGAACGGCTTTAGCGCTAAATGTAGAGTATAACATAATAACGTTCCGATCGTTGATAAGAATGTTAGAATGTGCATTGACACACTGTCTCCCTTCGCCTGGATGGACGTCGCTTCATTGATATATGTAGCGAAGCTAGCTAAGTAAATGCTGTAAGTGAATTACGGTAATATGGATTACGTATGTCGTGCATAAATTATTTAGCGATCGACAAGGACACTGCGTGCATGAGTATGCGCTATCTACCCGTCTAATTCGTTATATCTATTCCCGTGTACATAGCATAGTGCCTTAAAAATATAAATTCTTTTTTTAATCAGAAAATAATTAAACATTACAAATCAAATAATTTATTTTTTTGTGTCAAATAAAATATAGGGTAGACCGGGGCACGTTGTCACACATTTTTTTCAATATTTTTTGTATTTTTTACATTCAATATTTAAGAGTACTTTGATATGCCAAAATTTCGAGTGAACCCTCAGCTTTAATTGGACAGTATCGAATTTTGTGTGATTGTTACTCTACAGTTGTTACATAACAATAAATAACGACAGGTCGCTTGTGACAACGTGCCCCGGGCACGGGGCACGTTGTCACATCAAATGTAATTGCATGCAAAATGTAATCCAAACTGTATACAACGTAAATATCAATATATTATAGTGCGCTGCAATGTAATTAAGTAAAATCCTTCACAGAAACATTTATTTTATTTCAAAAAAGTACAAGAAGCACGAAGTTTTCGTCTTAATCTAAATAGGCAAGAATTCCACTCGAATGCGCAACTTATTGATAAACATTTTTTCTTTTATAATCATGTCGGTGATTAAACATAAAATATTTTTATTCGTTATCGTCATCCGAAGATTCGGAATAGATTCCCATCAAATTTGTGACAACGTGCCCCGAGGGAATTTTTTTACTTCAAACAGCCTCATGTCCGACACGTTTGAGACAATAAAATTTTACTTACAGTCGCAAAAAACTTTCAAGTTGATTTTACGTCAACACGGCTGGCGCAATCTCAAGACTGTAAACACACCAAAGATGGGCATACACTAACACGTTTTGGGAATGACGGGTGCTGCCCTCCGGTTATTAGTTTTTTAAATAAAGCCAAAGTGACAACGTGCCCCGCGTGACAACGTGCCCCGGTCTACCCTAGTATAATATAAAAATAGTAAAAACAGCAAAATTTGAATTTTTTTCAAAATCTGTGTAGGAAATATTTATTTATGTAGTTTCAAATTATTAATACAAATTTATATTACTTTTGTCAGCTTTTGTAACTTTAGTTTTCAATATTAATTACTTTGAGAATTATGGGGACGGCGAGCGCCACTCTTAGCCGCTAGGGGCGCTAGCAAAGTTGGAGACGCACCGAGCTGTCACTGAGTACCGAGCATATCGTTAACGAGAAAATCTGTGTACATAAACGTGAATATTTCGGAATTTTTTAACATGCCGGGAATGTGTGTGGCATATGGATGTAAAAATAAGGGAGAGCATCGGTTCTCGAGGGACAAGAATGACAAGATGATGAAAAATAAACGGTGGATTATCACTGCTATAAAACGCGAGGATTTATGTTCGAATACAAATTCGCGACTAAACATATGTTTCATTATAGATATGTCTATTAATTTTATTGTAAACTCACTACTTTTAAAGCCGGTGGTAATATAATCCTCAGGTCTAAAGTGGTTTGTGCACAGCGAATTTATATTCGGACATAAATCGCGTTTTATAGCAGTGATCCACCGTTTTTTCATCATCTTGTCCCTCGGAAACCGATGCCCTCCCTTATTTTTACATCCATATGCCACATACATTCCCCCGGCATATGTTAAAAAATTCTCCAAACCTCTCTACTCATTAAACGTAAACATATGACATGTCCCCAATTTCAGTGCTGCCCTCTGCGCTGAGCTTGTCATCTCGCCGTCCCCATAGTAATCTTAGTAATCTTTATGTATACAAAGTAAAATAATAATAATAAATTTTAATTAAAATTAAAGATAAAAACTTATTCTATTATGAAAAGGTTAATCTTACATTAAAACTTCTCATAGCTCTGTATCACATAAAATATATTTTTAAGAACATTTAATTTAGTAAATTAATTAAATATCATTATATTATGTTTCTTTAATTTAAAATAGTTTAGGGAAAAAGTAAACTTTTAAAAAAATTCTTTGGTCAAAGAAATTAAGGAACTGTGAACACTGTATTGCAATTCTTGGAATATTTTATAATTACGTAATTACAAAGCAAAAATAAAAATTGTATTCAGAGTTTTGATGCGCAAATTAAGCGGCTGTCTTTTTAAAATAGAACGTGCAAAGTGCTAATCGCGTGAGTCGCAACGTCACTAAAAGCAGGAAAGTGTGACGATACATCTATGTGTGTGTGTGTACGTGTATACCTGTACAGAGCTTGTGTCGTCATTTACAGGAAAGATGGTAGAGTGACTTGGCCGGACTATCGATTTGGCACATATTCCACTCGCCATCGATAAATGGCTTATAAATGTGGTATTGTTTGTATTACATGCAACTGCCACACAATGATGTTATAACGGATAGAACCTCGCAATTTTTAACCTGTTTTCTAAAAACCTAGTATAATAAGCTAATTTTTATAATCTGGTTATTTGAAATAAGTTTTATTCATAATATATAATTATAATATAATGTATAATTAAAATAAAATAAAATTATAATACAAATGTTCGTATGTAAATATGTGTGTATTATTATACAGTCATGTCCAAAATTATTAGGTAAGCGAGTATTTTTTCCGTATTTCCTAAAATTTACATAAAAATAAGTAAATTAAAGATTATAAATAAAAGTCTTTATTTCCACATCTTTATTTGCAAATATTTAATATTTTGTTACTCCTCCTCTATGTTTTATAACTTTTAAAATACACTTTATGAAATTAGTTGATCAAATTTTTCATAGTTAGATGCAAAAGTGCTTTATCTCACTCTTTTAACATTGCCATAATTTTTCTTTTTAATTGCATTATCGCTTTTAAACCTTCTTTCTTTCTCCCTCCTTCCAGTAAGACCTACTGTTTAATGAGGTTTTGAAGTCAAGACTTTATGATGGCCAATATAAAAGTTTGACTTTATTTTGCTTAAATTATAATTATAATTTACTTCTTTTGTGGCCATGTGAGAGCATTATTCTGTTAGGAAAATAATTTTTGATATCAATTTTCAAAAAATTTCTCTACAAAAGACTATAAAATTTCTTCCATGATATAACTGTGTATATAGTGGAATTTATTCATATTATACGCTGAGAGCTAATAATTTTGGACATAACTGTATATATGTACATACATGTATACGTAAATGTATGAGTGTGTGTGTGTGTCTGTATGAGGAACGTGTATACACACGCGCGCGTTGACCAGCACTCATTCACTATACTCATATATAATTTATCACGTTTATATTTTTATTATATATTTTTTATGTAACTCATTACGTTTATATTTTTATAATATATTTTTTATAATTTTATTACATGTTTATACTTATACAGGTGAGTTTTATTTCGTGTGCCAATTATTTCAGAAAGTATTGGTTTTTGGAAAAATGTATCAGGTAAAAGTTGGAGCGTTCAATATGGACCAATAGGGTAACTCCGGTATATACGGCCCAGTAAAAGGCAAGTTTATTTATCGAGTACTATTTACTGTGTTTAAAACTAAAACAAATAATTTATACCAATAAAAACTTTATACTGTCTACTACTATAAAAAAAATAGAAATATAAAATATTCATTCTTTGTATTTAACAAGAAAAACTTTTAGAAACCCTTGCATTTTTGCCATATATCCCAGAGGGGTGGGTTATATAACATTCATGGGTAAAATATACGCCTTATAAAAAATTACAAATGTTTATAAATAAGGCAATAAAATGTCATAATAAATTATAAAATGTGTGTAAGAAGTTTATTAAGATGTTAGAATAATAAACAAATTATAAAACTGAAAAATTTTAAAAAGAAAATAGAAGAGCAATAGATGCATTAAAGATTATTGTTATACGATCCAAAAAAAAAGAAGGAAAAAGAACACATAAGAAATTTCGAGTTTTACAAAGTGTCTGTACTGTGGCATAAATTCCGCATGCTAACTTGCCGTATATCCTAAACAGAAGGGATATACAAGATATTAAGTTAAACAAAAAATACAAGAGCTATGTACTTGTATTTTGCTGTATTATATTATTTACTATCCCTCTACAGTTATGTATCATGAAATAACCATTAAACCTTTTACATTCCCTACAGTAATCATTTTACGTAGGTCGTAACACAAGATCGCGCTTCTTACTACGGTGAGAAATCGATTCAACTCACAACAGTTTTGTTAATATTAACAGTAAAAAACTGAAATTACAACAAAATACTAATATGGCATAAAAGCACATAACAGAATAATTGCGAGCAAGTACCTTCATTCCTTCTATTTTTTCTGACATCTGCGGCGTAAAACCCCCGCGGCGTAAATACCGGAGTTACCCTAAACGATCTTAGTAGATTTTGAGTCCAGGGCCCATGTTGAGCCCATTAAGGCCCAGTAGGACCCAACACAAGCACTGGATCCAAAATCTATTAATAACGTTTATTGGTCCATTCTGAACCCTCCAACTTTTATCTGAAACATTTTTCAACTACACTAATACTTTCTGAAATAATTGGCACACGAAATAAAACTCACCCTGTATCTAGATATATGAGGAAAAAAATTACTTAATTAAACGAGTTAGAAAGTAGTATGTAATTTTAGTCAAATATACTCCAATTATTATACCTAGAACGAGAGATCCGCAAAGGTATAAGAAACTTGACGCCTGGCTGCAGCGAAAAGTGCAACATCCGCGCGTGAAGAAACATGTGCGCATGTTTTGATGTGGTCGCTAGGTTACAATACGCTCGATATATGACAATAACGCTTTTCAAGCGACTTTGTCTGACTGAAGATGAATCAAAAAAAGAACTTAATTGACTAATGAGCCTTAAAAACTAATATTAATTATAATATATGTCTATAAGATTATATACATGTATATATGTATATAAGATAAGCAAATAAAAGATATAAAAATTTTTAAAATTGATGAGAACGTAGTGTATATATATTTCAATATAAATTATGATTTGTTCAAGAAATGGCATTAAAATAAATAAAATGTCACAAAAGATTAGGATATAAGTATGCCTCTCTCGTTTCTGTCTTTTTCTTATCTCTCTCTCTTTCTCTCTCTCTCTCTTTTCTTCTTTCGCACATGTTCCCTCCTCTCTCCTTTCTCTCTTTTCTCCTTCTTTCTCCTTCCTTCTCTTCTTTCCTCCTCTTACTCATTTGCTTTTCAATCTTTCTTCAAGTTTTTTCAATCTTTTCTCAATCATTTCTTTGTTGACTAAGATAAGTCACATTTTTGCCAAATTAATTATTTACTGTCGTAATAATATTGTATAATAGTAATAAATATTAAAATTTGGTTTTAAATTTGCATTTAGTATATGGATAGTAAATGGAACGACACTTATTGTTAGTCGGTGTATCTGACATACCTGACATCCTTGCTGCAATTCTTTGTTGGACATAGGCCGACATCTCACCGCCACTTTTACAGACTCGGACATCTAGAAATGGGAGAGAATTGTCTTTAATCTATTTAATATTCTATTAAAATTACTATGATAGAAGTCCTGTTTAATTTATTTTTAATGTACAAAAGTGAAAGTATTATTTCTGGAGAGTTTTTTCTTTGTTATAAAACCTTCTTTTCCATAGTAGCAAAAAGAAAATGCAAAATTACATGTAATGTAAGAAAATAGTATGATGATTATCAACTTGTATTGTTGCTTTGTTTGAGCTATATTATAATGAAAGCGAAAGGTAAACATTGCATATTAAAAAATACAATAAAAGAATTCATGAGAGTTGTAAAAAAACACGTAGAATAGCTAATATAATTCTAATATAATTTGATTAAAATATGTACGCAATGTGCTTATGTGTTATTTACAATTAATAGAAATAAATGTATTTATTATATATGAACAGTAACTTTTCAAATATATATTTAGTTATCTATTGTTTTTTTCTTTAAATAAATAAAATAAATTTAAAAAATTGAGATAAAATAATGCAACTGTTAAGTTATATACAGTGTGTTTAAAAGAAAGGGTAAAATATTTTAAGAAAATTTAGTATGTCCAAAAACAAGTCGAAAAGTCTTAATAAAAATGGGTCCGCAAATGAGTCGTTTGCGAATAAAGCCAGGTCGACGAATGCGGTCTTATCAACAAGTTTGGTTGCACCACGATTTTCAATAATTATGGCTTTTTACACCAAGAAATAGCAGAAATGGCAGATATTCATTTTATGTATGGTAGTGCTAACAGTAATGCCCTAAAGCGCGTCGTCTGTTTAAAAATAAAAATATCAAAAACAAAAAAAGATATTAGAAAACAGCTTATTTGCGGCTCCATGTTTATTAAGACTTTTTAACTTGTTTTTGGGCATACTAAATTTCCTTAAAATATCTTACTCTTTTTCTAAACACCTTGTATATGTATATTATAGAGTCACCAATCGAACAAATATGTCTCTTTGAGGTATCTTATATCTAGGGAAAGTACCTTAGTTATAATCGATTCTTTATTGCAATTTGCCTATATCAAACCTTCTACAATTTTTAAAATATCAAGCGCATTGATAGATATACGGGAGACCGGGGTAAACTCGACACCGGGGCAAACTTGACACTAGCTTTTTTGCCAATTTAAATCTATCGCGGCGTAGAAACTTGCCTTTTCTACTGTAAATCCGTCTTTATGTGCCAGTATTATCAATGGAATTTGGTGACATTCTGAGTTGCGGTGTAATTTTTAGCGCGACATAAGCGTTTTTGATGGCGAAAAGTAATTTTTCTGATTTCTCAAAAATTTCTACTCTTTCATCGAGTTTTATTTTTGCGAACCTATATGTAAATGATTTTGATGCTCTATACAAATCCGGTAATAGTTTTTGCGTATTTTCAAAATTTTTATGTTTTTGGAGTGAAAAACGACGTTCGGGGCAAAGTCGATACCACGCCGTTTCATCGACTCCCAATAATAAACAATGCTTGTTATGCAGTCATATGGCTCATGACAAATGTGTGCGCACGTCTGATCGCGAATTTACTTGCATGAATTGTTTTTCAGACATGAGTTTGGATGAAAATAATTAAAAGTTTACCAATTTTTGTTCTCATTATTTCCAATAAATGTTTTCTAAATCGCAATAAACAATGTATTTTTAGTTTTAGACAATAAAAAATAAGTTTCAGATCAAAGAAACCTTTTTATTGGATATTCCATTCGCATGTCAGTCGACCTTCGCAGATAGATTGACCTTAAACCTAAGGTTAAAATGTCTGGCTCGTGACATCACCGTTCTTATCAGTGCGTGAGTATACTCGTATAGCATGTGATTGTATATATGTGTATTCAGACAAACATCGAAATGTGTTAAGGAATGCTTAATATGGAATTATTTCTCCGACTAAATAGATACTAAATCGATTACTAATGATTCATTAGAATTTCATTCAGAGTTACCGTTATAACTTTTCATAAAATTGAATTTCTAAGATAAAATTCTTGTTGTTTGAAAAGTTATAACGGTAATTCTAATTGTAACGGTAATTAGTTATATATATATATATATATATATATATATATATATATATATATATATAATTATAATATAAATGCATGATCCAATACTACATTGAATTAACTACTTTGAGTTAATTCACGAGGAAACGTCTCCGTTTACAAAAGTAATCTATGATTAAGCAATTTATTTGAAAACTAAACATATTTTACAAATTATTACATATATGATACAAATATTAACAATAAATATTTAGGATATTAAACACAAAACAAAATTAAAATATCTTAATTTCTCAATTCTATAAGAAAATCTTTTCTTATCTTTTTCTTTGTAATGTTTCACTTGTCATGTGTTTCGACTTTTGAGGCTGTTTTACTTTTCTACGATGTAATGCAAGATTGTATTATATAGGCAAATTATGATCGTGGAGGGTAGATACGTGATGACCGCTTGACCGAGTAAAGCCTAAAGTTTGACCTAGTCATGGGATCTTATAATATCGCTTTCATTTGCTTGTGAAACAAAGACGCCGAGAAATGTCATAATATTCGTACTCATACACATTTTTACGGAATAATTGTTTTAATTACAAAAAATTATTATTATTGTACTCTCTTTTGTATACAGGATACATATAGTGTGTATCACATAAAGTGTTTTTTCCGAAATTATTAAAAGTAAAAAAAAAATTTTTTTACAGTTTTTATGGTTTCTTTTGTTAAATGACAGACAAAAGTAACGCCGTTAGTTTCTCCGAAAAGATACAAAAGAGACGATACTCCAATTGGGATTCTTTAACTAATTTTTAATAAATTTTTCTATAGAAAATTTAATTGTATGCACTGTTTTTTTAGACCTTTTTAATTTTTAATATTAAATTGAGAATCTTAAGAATCCTGATATTAAATCTTGAGAAATAAGCTTTTAATATAAACATTTTTAATTCTATTAATTTCTGTTACTGAATATTTCTTTATCTTTTTTAATTTTTATAAAGTTTTAATGTATTTTTTGTGCATTAAGTCAATAAATAAACAAAAAAGTATTTTAGATAAATTAAAAACAAATAATAAACCTTGCTCTTTTTATTATAAAATTGAAACATTTTTCTAAGTTAGAACTTTATTATGATTAAATAAGATTTTTTTACCTATCTATAATTCTGAATTTAAATATATGCTATTTATTAACTCGAGAACTGTCAAAAATTCGAATATTTTTATCTAAAAAATTAAATTCTAAGCGAATAAAAAATTCAATCTACAAAAGATGTTTTACGTCTTACAAAACAACTATTCTATAATTTAAAAAATATTTTTAACGTTAGTCTTCCACAGTTTATTGACACTTACACCGATGATGAACTCTCTCGTAATTTTATATTGGAAAACACAGGCACATGACTTTTCGCCGCACAAAAGTCGAATCGAAACCGACTTGAAGCGACATACGACAATGTGTACGGAATGATGAACGCGTTCAGACTGACAACGCCGCGCAGGTCGAAGCGTCGCGACGCCTCTGTTGTGGGCGTCATGGCTCATATTGAATTCGAATCGTTGCAACAGCGCGCGCGTATTTCTATGGGCGCTCTGATTGGTTGGTTGATAGCCGCTGTAATTCAAATCTGTTTAGATCGTATAAAGTTGGCTTACTTCAGATAAAATACACCATTACGTTATATTTTTTCTTTTTGCATTGAAAATGTAGTTTCCAGATATTGAAAGAAAAAAAAGAGAAAAGAAGAATGTTAATTGTTAATGAAAATACGTTAATTGTTAATGAAAATACGAGAAAATATATATAAGGAAAAGATAAACATGTAAGTTAGATATATTTCTTACAATTATCTGAGAGACAAAATGATTAAATGTTTGAATTAAAAAAAGAAGGAACAAGGGAAGAAGGGGGGAGGGAGGGAGACAGAGAGAATCAAATCGTTATCGAATCGAATCGAATCGTTATTTATACACGCTCTGGGATACATCCCCTAAAGCGTAAAAACATTTGTATAAAAAATAGACGAAATCTATTTATTAAAGTATAACGCAGATAAGACTAGTTACAAAAACAAAAAAGAAAAAGATAGAAAAGTATAATAAAATAAGAGAAAATTAAAAATAAGAAAAAACGTTAAGCGCACAAACGAGAAAAAAAAACAAAAAAGCCGTGGGTTTGTCCAGACATTGCAAGCAGGTGGTTGTACAATTTTGATTTAAAGTCCGGTAAAGAAGACGCGTTGTGTATGTCCGGAAGTATGCCATTCCACAGTTCCGCGGCAGAGCTACAAAAGGAACGCTTATAGAGCTCTGTGCGACACTGCGGGAGAATCAAGGTGCCAAGCGGAGCCTTTATTTCACGCGTGACTATGTCGTGTTTGAACACGAAGTTAGAGTAGATGACCTCGGGTCTTTTCATCTCCGCTAGCACCGAAAAAGTTAGGCTCCCCACAAAATACAAACGTCGAAAACTGATTTTAAGCCAATCAAGTCTGACGAAGTAAGGCGTTATATGTTCGTCCCACTTGGCCTGGAAAATAAAACGGACGCATCTATTGTAAGCCCTCTGCAAGCGGAGATTTTGTTCGCCCATGATGTTAGTTAGGATCTGTACAAAATTACCTTTTTTAAAAAAAAAGTAAAGAAAGGCGCCAAGTACACGCATAGTAGTGTATATGTTGTTAC